>NC_138376.1:43309939-43428743 GCF_054177405.1 Leptonychotes weddellii | reverse complement strand
AGAAAACAGATACAGACTGACTAGGTCATTCCTTTGGCTGTAGGAAAGCTTCACTGTACCCATGTCCAGTTCAGCATGCGTCTTGTGCTTTGGGCATGTAACATTCACTCTGAGTTGAAGGAATTCAATATAGTATCTAGAACCTTGGACTAGGAGTCTGACGCCCAGGACACAATTTCTCTGTCTGGAAATGAGGTAGAGTCAAGTGAGGATCTACTGAAACAGTGCAGATGAGTTTATTATTTTTAACATAAATACATGCACACACCACACATATGTACCACATACACACACACGTGCATACATACATACACAGAGGCCAGGCACCGTTCTAAACACTTTGCAAATAAACTCACTGAATTTTTATCACAGCCTTATGAGGTGGATTCTGTTCTTATCCTTATGTAATGATGAGTAACCAAGGGCACAGAGAGGTTATCTTACAAATGGTAACAAACCACAGTCAGTATTTGAACCCAAGCAGTGTTTAGCCCCCTGCTTGAAAACTGAAAACACCATATAGTTAGATGCAAAGATGATGCTTTCATGTAACTGAAGGCCCTGTAGCCCTTCCCAATTTTATATTTGTGTTTTCAGAGCTGTTGAGATTTGCCAGAAATCCTGGGGAAAAGATTAAAACCTGGAAAAAGGCTTCTCTTGGGTCAGATCGTCTTTGGGAAAACGTCCTTTTTTCCCCCCCCCTCCAGAAAAATCTCCTCAGTGTCCAATAATACCTGAAGAAACCCCTCTCTCTACCTTTTCTTTCCTTTCTGGAGATCTAACATGCCTTTGAAATTTCAGGTGATGAAGTTTTAATAATTCAAGATAAATTGGAAGCCATTAAAGCAAGGTACAGAGACATTACAAAATTGAGCACGGATGTAGCCAAGACTCTGGAACAGGCACTGCAGCTCGCGAGGCAGCTGCACTCCACACGGGAGGAGCTCCGTGCCTGGCTGGACAGAGTGGAGGTGGAATTGCTTTCCTATGAGGCTCAGGTCCTGACGGGAGATGCGGCAAGCCAAGCACAAGCGAGACAGAAAGTATGTTCTCATCTCTGCGTCTCGGATCCGTGGGTTCTCTTTGAGGGAGATAGTCTCGGGTCGTCCGTGACAGAACGAAGGATGCCTCCATGGGTGGGGACCCAAGAGAAATCGGCAGCAGACTGATGGTTGAAAACTTGTAGGAGCCCAGAGATGAAAACAGTGCATCGTAATTTGTTTCCAGTGTCTGATGGTTGGGAGTATAGCTTATTACCCGAGAGACAGAATGATGAAAACAGAAAAGAAAAGGAAGAAAAAAAAAACAGGAAAATGATCGTTTTAGAGATACACATAATTTGCTTAGGATAACCATATTTTTCCGAGATAGACGCATAGCATGATGTAGCTTTTCTGCTTACATTGTAAAAGTGGTGTTCCATCATGGTCATGGTTCTTCTCTTCAGAGAGAGCCTCTGTTTTTATCCACCCTGAAGTGTGATCACACGTGGGTGAAAGGTTGTTGGGGAGGTGATGATTCGACTGGGATGATGTAAAGCCAGTATGTTCTCATTTTGAGGGTTACTTTAGTTCTGGCTTGGACTTTCCTCTTTATTTTACTCTTCTGGTCCCTGATTACTTAAGAGGTTTCCAGAAAGCAAAGAATAATACGTGTCGACTTGCTTGGTTTTGTTTCCCAGATTTTAAACATTTATATTAAAGTTCAAATGTTGACCAGTGAATTGTTCTTTGGAACTCCTCAAGAAACACTTTCCTTTTTACAGAATAGCGTTAAATAATAAAGGTTTCTAGAACTTAACTGAAACTCAGCGGCCAGTGCCTGGCATTATTGGCCTGCAAAGGACTTTAGGGCCAATGATGGGGAAAGGAAAAGCCTGTTCAAACTCCTGAGCATTACCCCCCAGATTTGTATGTTTTTTAATTCTGTTTTCAGGAACTGAAAAAGGAAGCTAAGAACAGCAAAGCCTTATTGGACTCCCTTAACGAAGTGAGCAGTGCCCTACTGGAACTGGTACCATGGAGGGCGAGGGAAGGACTTGAAAAAATGGTGGCCGAGGACAACGAGCGCTACCGATTAGTGAGCGACACCATCACTCAAAAGGTGGAGGAGATCGATGCTGCCATTCTGAGATCCCAGCAGGTAGGGGTGCATGGTTTTTTGTCTCGGCAATAAATTTTCCCCAGTTGTGCCCTGAGCCTTTACCTGAGCAAAGATTTCTGTTCACAGTGTTTCCATTCATTTGTTATGCTTCAAAAATGAAAGGAGGGGTTTGAAAAGAGTTCGGGCTTCTTCGACATGTGAGTGCCAGGCAGGGCACTGCTAATCTGTACATTGTTAACAGCCATCTGCCTCACTGGAGCCCAGACTTAGCCTTACCAAATCAGTCATTGGGAAGATCAGCCCCGCTTTCCAAACAAAGTGCATTTTGCCTCCATGTGTGTGAATTGCTAATGCTAATTTTATGCCTTGGCTAAGTCTAATCTGTTTGTGAGTAAATATTTTGAGTTATCATGTAAGTCAGTATTAACTGCTCATTTCCATACAGTGATGGCAAAGAGAGGCTATTATATTCTTTCTAAAAAGGAAGCAGTGGTGTGGGTGATGTCGTGTTTTTTTCTGGAGATGACTCAAGGGGAAAAACGATAGTTTCTGACCTGTCTGCGACTCATGCAGACTTTATAGTTCCAGAGAGTTTTATAGGCACCCAGCCCTCACCTCAGCTCCCTCAGAAAACTGTGGGCAACAAGTGGGGTCCTGGAAACAGAAGTTTAGAAGACATGTTTTGATGAACTTTTATTGAGTATCTGGACTGTTTACATTAAGTCATCAGAATCTTACTGCAAAGTTTCTGTGACAGGGTTAGTGCGCTCTTGCAGTGTACTTTAGAACAGAGCTGTGGAAGGTACATAACTAAGCTTTTCCTAATATGTGCCAGAAGCAAGAAACACAAATCAAGCAGATTGTGTGGGAGCATCCAAAATTGAATTTTGAAGGTTGCTGTAAAAGTGTAATTTATATATTGTTATATATCATAATTTATATGGCACAGTGCTTCACTCCTCATGTCCGCGCCATGCTCTAGAGTCACAAAAGCTGATGAAAAACAATGACAGCAAAAGGCCTGCCTGAGAAAGTTTTGCGAGGGAGAGCATTCATGCCTGAGGAATGTATTTGCATGACTTCTGTTTTCCGAGTTTGGCACAATTTCTATGCCTCCTTATTACAGGAAAATAAATGGATTTATTTGTGAAGTTTATTCAACTGTAGGAAAATACTGATTTTTTTTTTTCACCAAAACTGATATCAACATTTCAGAATTGGCATCAAAGATTTCCTAAATAGCAAGACAGATATTCTGGAATATGATTTTTCTTGAGAAGTTGACTATGGTTGGTCAGGTCGGTGAAGTAAGACAGTAATGAGGGCAAGATGGCAGGTGGAGCTTGTCCTGGTTAGTAATCTCGGATATGTGCCAATGTCATTAACTGTAGCTCGGTTCTTTTCAAGGTTAGCAGATATTTTCTGAAGTTTAAAAAAAAATGTAACCAGGTCAGTATATGTCCCAAACATATATCCTTTGGGAAAGTAACAGTTACTGTTTATTTTTTCTGATAAAATCATTCATTATAGAAAATTTTTTAAAGATTTTCTGAAAGAATACAGAAAAACTCATGGAAGGAAGAATGTGTGTAAATAATATGATCTCTATCCTTCTAGTCTTCCTTCTGAGAGAGAAAGCATGTGTGTAGTAGTGATGATGTCTTATTACCGGTAGGTCATACAGCTAATATTAATGCCATTAATATTTTCTCATTCACATGTATTTATTCTGTATTCATGTGTGAAATTCTTTTGAAATGCCTTCAAGTCTGTCCAATGAAATACCTCCAGCAATAAAGAAAATCAGTAAAATGTACTTAAGCCATCAGAAATAATGAAATCCTCCAGCTAGGCTGAAGAGACACACTTTTTGAGAGGGAGGAACGTATGTAGTAAAGGGACTTACTGTGATCCCAGAAGCTAGTACATGGTGGAGTTGGACCCAGATTTAATCCAGATCTCATTCTTTTTTTTTTAAGATTTTATTTATTTATTTGACAGAGAGAGAGCGAGAGCAGGAACACAAGCAGGGGGAGTGGGAGAGGGAGAAGCAGGCTTCCCGCTGAGCACGGAGCCCGATGCGGGGCTCGATCCCAGGACCCTGGGATCATGACCTGAGCCGAAGGCAGATGCTTAATGACTGAGCCACCCAGGTGCCCCCAGATCTCATTCTACTTCACTGTGGTGCCTCCTTACAAATTATGTAGAGAGGAAAAATCCTGAGGGGTGGTGCAATTTTTTCTAACTTCCTCCAGTAATCTGAAGAAAGGTGCCATTATTATAGCAAAATGGAAGTATGTAACAAGAGCATCTCCAACTACAAGGACCAGGAGCCAGGAGAGTACAGTGCTGACAGGATCATGAAATTATCATTCTCTAGGAGAATTTAAAAACAAATTTGGTACCTGTTTTTCTGGTTTGGCAGAGACTTAGTTCTGTCCCCAAAAGAATAGTTTCTAAACTTATAATTTTCAAGTTTGTAAAGGAGCTAATATAATCACTGAAGTTATTTCGTAACTTTGCCCACTTATAAATGTTTGGAATTAGGACCAGAGTACAGCTGATACTAAAATATTTGTTTTCTGTTTACACAATGATAATACATCCATGCAATATAAGAGATGATGGAAAAACATCTTGAGACCTGGATGTTAGCCACATATTTTGTACTGTTTTATGGCATATAAACAAATCATGTACCGGTCTCTCTCCTCCCTCTGAAACATTGGACATGATATAACCACCGCCCGTCTTTTCAGACATACCCATAGTCACATACATTTTGTTTTATTAACATTTCCATGTCCATACCCTCAACATAACCACACCCACAGGTTAACAGGGTAAGGATATGTGTCTTGAACATGTCTTGTTAATTTTTTAAATGTGTAGATTTAATGCTTTGCTTCTTAATAACCTAGCTAGATTAAACTAGATTTTAAACAACTGAATGTTTTGTTTCCAAGCAAATTTCTATTAAGGTGTTTCACCCTTTCCCAGGCATTAAGGTTGTTTATATACAGATCTACCTCCTTTATAATGTTATAACCTGCTTTTTGGAATTCAGCAAAAGCATAGGGACTTTGTAAGATGTCAGGCCACTATCACACAGTATATTGGCTTCCAAACATCGACAAGAAAGATGTCCAGGAAAACATGGACAAGAATTAGTTTGAAAAGGAAAGGGAAGGGTGCACACAGATACCTGCTAATTAGCATGACTTTGTAGCAGCCCTATATAAATATAGTTTTTAGAAAAGTTCTGATTTGATGTGGTTAGTTTTTTTTATGTCAATCCTATATCATAGCAAGTTTTGAAAATACGTGTCACTGAATTTTGAAATCATAGAGTCCTATGATAGAACCCTATGTAAATTTGAGTAGTATTTATTGCTATTTGAGAAATAATCAAACTGCCTCAATTATGGGCTAATGAGAAAGGACTATATGCATCTGACTCTACAGATTGGCAGGCATTGGCCTTCTGAAGAGAATAGTCTTTTTATTTTTTTAGTGATTTCATTTATTTATTTGAGAGAGTGAGAGAATGTGTATGGATGGGGAGGGAGGAAGAGAGGAGAGGGAGAAGCAGACTCCTTGCTGAGCGTGGAGCCCAGTGCAGAGCTAGATCTCATGACCCCGAGATCACAACCTGAGGGGAAACCAAGAGTCAGATGCCCAACGGACAGAGCCACCCAGACACCTGACAATATTCTTTTTTATAAGAATTATAAAAAAAAAAAAAAAAGAAAAAAAAGATAGTAGGAAGGGAAAAACGAAGGGGGGGAATCGGAGGCAGAGACGAACCATGAGAGACTATGGACTCAGAAACAAACTGAGGGCTCTAGAGGGGAGGGGGTGGGGGGATGGGTTAGCCTGGTGATGGGTATTAAAGAGGGCACGTTCTGCATGGAGCACTGGGTGTTATGCACAAACAATGAATCATGGAACACTACATCAAAAACTAATGATGTAAGGTATGGTGATTAACATAACATAATAAAATAAAATTTAAAAAAAAAAAGAATTAGGCCCATTCATTACTTTTAGGGAAAGTCTGAGCAGAACAAGGCAGCTTAGTAAATAGTGATGGTGAGCTTTATAAACAAAGCAAAACATCTGCCTCCTTCTCACAATGCATGAGGTCATCTGAGTTAGCAACTGTACGTATTTTTGCATGTTAAACCTATGCACAGTAGCATGTTTTTGTTGCTTTCTTTCTCTAATTGCAAATTGAACCAAACGAGCAACGTGGAAAAGGGGGAAGGCAGTTTCATTTAAAAAATGTACAGACTTGTAGCCTGAAGTCAGGACCCTTTTGATTGTTTAAACCTCAAAGCAGTTCATTGTCCTTTGCCTCTTACAAATATGCACAGCTGTCAGAAGTTGCTAAAATGGGTGTGTTTCACCAGGTCTGGGAATCCCAGGCACTCATCAGCAGTTCTAATTCTTTGACTTATTTTACTGGCCGCAATGACCCCTTTATATTAAAGGCACAAGTTTGGTGATTTGGGGGCAATTAAGATAAGCAGGTCATCGGGTCATTAGGAATCAGCCTTGGAGGAAAAAAGCACCTGTTTATTTCTTTTAAAGAACTAGAAGGAAACCCCCCCCAACGGAAGTGAGATTTGTTTAGACCCTCCAGGTGTTGGGGGTGGGAGAATATGGGCTGTTATGAATAATGCAGAGCAAATTGTAAGGAAATGCTAATCAAAAGAAAGTGGTAAGATCCTCAGCCAGGGGAAGGGAGTAAAAGGATGTCCTTGGAGTTAAGGTTCACTTAACCATTTTGCCTTTCTTAAACCTCCATTTCCACTTAAGAGAAACTTTCTAGATAAATGCAAAAGGAGTTTGTCAGAGATTGGAGAAATGTTTAAATAAGAAGTTAAAACCTACTGTTAGGGTATTTGAGCCATTTTTGGTGAAATCACATGAATATTTTGAGTTCATGAAGCCCAAACTGTATACAAGCACAAGCAACTAGAAGTACAGTCCCTGGGGCCAGGCCACCTTGGTTTGAGTCTCAGATCCAACATTAACTAGCTGGGTAATCTCTGGTAAATCAGGTAACTTCTCTCTGCCTCAATTTTCTCGACTGTAAATGGAGTTAATGGTAATACCCAGATTATTGCAGTTGTTGTCAGGATTAAAGAAGATACTGTATGTGAAGCACTTAGTGTGTTCAGTAAAATGCTGGCCATTATTGTTTTAGACTCTTTTTCAGGAATATTTAGAGATAGCCAATTAAAATGTCTTTTACTATCAGGGTGCCTGGCTGGCTCAGTTAGTGGAGCATGGGGCTCTTGATCTTGGGATTGTGAGTTCAAGCCCCACACTGGAGGTAGACATTACCTAAAAAATAAAATCTTTAAAAAATTGTCTTTCATTATCTTGTTGGAAATTCCTGAAATACTAGTTCAGCTGTAATAGGGGTTAGAGTAGGTCAATGGTTAGACTCCACTGATAATACCTAGTAAAATATTTCCCAGAATGCAATTATGGATGCTAAGATTATCTACAATGTATTTGAAGTCAATTTCTGCTGTTTGAGTAAGCACTAAACAAATTTATTAAAATTTGGTCTAGTAAACTTGCTCTCCATATTGCTCACATTGTAAAATAAACAGCTTTTATGGTCTATTAGAAATGCACACATATAGTCATTTGAAAGATTCATAGGCCTAAATAAAATGCCTTGCTTTACTGCAGATTGCTTAGTGAAGACCCCGTGGCTGTTCTGTTTGTTGCTGGACAATAAATATTTGCTAATTTAATAAAAAAAATTTCTCAAAAGACAGAAGGGAAATTTCTGCTTGAAGTCTTGTTTTCTTTTAGCAGAGCAAATATTTGCCTTGGTTGAAGAAACAGTGTTTGAGCTTCAGCTTTCCATTTTGGCAACTTAGAATGTATCATCATACTGTTTTTCACTGGATCCCTTTTTTTAAGGAGAGAGAGAAATAGATTTAAACTAATATTAACACTAACAGCTTGACTTTATTTATTAGGACTGTCGTATAAATGCTAAAATTAGCCTGATCACAAACAAGTGGAGTGCTATGTCACTTTATTTTTTTAGGGGTCAGTAGAGGAAAAAAGTCCTTACTATTAAATTTTATTCAGATTATCTTGCAGCACTTGCACTCAGGTACAAAGGCCTGGACTGTTTTGCTCAGTTTTGTACTCTTTAAGTGAATCACATAATAAAGTTTTATTTTGAAGTTTTATTGTATATGGCTTGAAAGCTAATAATCCATGCAAAGAAGACCCTTGTACTTGTTTTTCATGAGGATTTCTTTTTCTACACCTGAAGCTCCCAAATTCGTTGAAATTTTTTTCTTTTTTTTTTTTTTTACAATTTTATTTTTAAGTAATCTCTACCCCCAGCGTGGCGCTTGAACTCACAACCCTGAGACTAGGAGTCAAGTGCTCCACCGACAGAGCCAGCCAGGTGCCCCAAAATATTTTTTTTTCTTTTTCACATTGATGAATTATTACTAATTGATGAGTAGTTCCATTTGAAATAAGTAACATCGTAAAAATTATTGAGCCGATTAAGATGGAATTTTTTTAAGAGGGAGAGGTAGGGAGAGACAGGAGGGGGAAAGAGAGTGAGAGAGAGAGAGAGGAATCTTAAGCAGGCTCCATGCCCAGCGTCCCTGAGATCATGACCTGAGCCAAAATCAAGAGTCGGACACTTAACCCACTGAGCCACCCAAGTGCCGCAAGATAGAATTTTTCATGTGGTTTTCAAGATTCTTTCTGGAATCCACATTGTTCTGATTTGTCCCAGTAGCAGAAAAAGTAATGAATGAATGAAAAAACATTAACACTACTGTCTGTGAAACCATGAGCCCCTTCAATAAGTTTAATGAAAAATGTGGCTTTGCTAAAAAAGAATGTATAATATTATGGGAAATACAGGAAAAATAAATAATTCTGTTTGAATATATACATGTACACAGTCGTTTTAGAAGTACTGCCCTTATAAGGGAGCTCACGCACTCTGAGGACTAAAGCTCTGAATTTTTGTCTGGAACAACGTTCGCATGTCAGTGATCCTCTTGAATGTGTGACACTTGGAGGAGAGTTCTAATCAGCAGGTAGGATAGTGTCACTGCTGCCCAGACAATATCTTCGTCTTAAAGCAGCCTGGCCTTGCATCATTTTTTGGTAGATGTTGGTTTATATTCAGATTTTGTTCAGGTAGCATGTCTAAAAGGTCTCTTAAGCCCTGTCTTCCCTTTCAGATCCTTATGCAGTTGAGTTTTTAAAGGTAAATGTAAAATTATTATTTTTACCCCTATTATATTTCTGGCTTGGGCCCATTATTCAAATGATTATCTAAAAATTTTTTCTATCCTGAACTGTTGACTAAAAGAAATTGACCTGCAAATAGCTTCCGTATTTATTTATTTATTTGCAAATTTATTTAACTCGTGTTGCAAAGGTGAAAGCAAAGGGGGTCATGGTATATAGAAAAAAAACCCTGTAATAATAATTTATAATATTATTATGTATTCTTCACTTGTATAATTTGTTATTTTTTCTTGTAAGATGGAAAGCATAACAACAGTACTCTCAATCAGTGCTATTCATATTTGTGCCTGTGACTCGTGGGTTATTTCCTTAAAATGAAGGGAAGTCCACTGATAAGCTTGGCAAATATTATTAAAAAATAAATTATACCCCATGGTGATGAGCGTACAGCAAAACTCTGCTTGTGGGAGTATAAATTAGCACATCCTATTTGGTGTAGTATATGCCTAAAAGAGAAAATGCGAACAGGAACTCACAGATGAGAGGTTATCTCTACACAGAACTTTTGTTGTTGTTGTTTTTAATTAACTTTTTAAAAGATAATTGTAGGTTCACATGCAACTGTAAGAAATAATATAGAGATGATCCCATTGTACCCTTAACCTATTTTCCCCAGGGGTAACATTTTGCAAAATTATAGCACAGGATCACAGGCAGGATGTTGACATTGATGCAGTCAAGATACAGAACATTTCATCACCGCAAGACTACCTCATGCTGCCCTTTTATAGTCTCCCACCTCTACCCTCTCCTTAACTCCTGGCAACCACAGATTTTTCCTGCATTTCATTTCTAAAATGGTTGAGTACTTTTTAGCTACAGCCTCTTTCTCCTCTCTTTCTGGGACTCCAATAACATGAATGTTAGATCTTTTAATGTAGTTCCACAGGTCCCTGAGGTTCTGTTGATTTTTTTTTCCTCCAGTCTATTTTCTATTATTCAGATTGGGTAATTTCTGTTCTGTCTTCTACTTCACTGACTCTTTCCTCTGTGCCCTTCATTGATCACATCCACTGAGCTTATTTGTTATTGTACATTTAAGTTTTAAAATTTCCGTTTGGTTCTTTATATAGCCTCTTTTCTTTTTTTTTTTTTTTTTCCCTGGGGAATGATTTTTTTTTTATTCTTATGTTAATCCCCATACATTACATCATTAGTTTTAGATGAAGTGTTCCATGATTCACTGTTTGTGCATAACACCCAGTGCTCCATGCAGAACGTGCCCTCCTCAGTACCCACCACCAGGCCAACCCCTCCTCCCACCCCCCTCCCCCTATATAGCCTCTTTTCTTTGCTGAGACTGTTTTACTGCTAAGGTCTTCTCTAATTTTTCATTCATTTCAGCTGTGTTTGAAATTGCTCAATGAGGCATTTTTTATCACAGCTGCTTTAAAATTGTTGTCAGACAGTGCTAACATTTCTGTCCTCTAGGTACTGGTGTCCATTGATTATCTCTGTTTAGTTCCACTGGAGGTCTTCTTGGTTCTTGCTATGAAGTTACGAGTTTTGGGTCTTAATTAAACTTTCTGTTTCGACTGGCTTCCTCTGGCACCACTGGCAGAAGAAGCCAGGGGTGCTACCAAGTGGAAGAGATCCAGGTTCCCCGCTCAGCCCCTCATGATACCTAATGGGGGCGCTCCTCAGATGTGCTGGCTGGAAGTGAGAGTTGGATGGACTTCAGCTCTCTGAGCAGCCTTTTCCACCACCTCGATGAAGGTGACTACGTTAACCACTAAGCAGTGGTGAAAATCCTGACTCTCCACTAGGCCTTCCCTGACACCACCCTAGAGGAGACGGAGAGGGGCAGTTCATTACTGCTTGTGGGGGGCTCCCCACATGATCTCCAAGACACTGGGCAGAAGCCTTGTTACTGGCCCATGGGAACTAAAGTTCCAGCTCCCTATGTGGTCTTCTCTGACATCCCCCTGCAGCAGTGTCTTCAGCACCTTGTCCTACTGGCTCATGAGGGTGAAAATCTAGGCCTTTCTTTTTTTTTTTTTTTTAAGATTTTATTTATTTATTTGAGAGAGAGAGACACAGCGAGAGAGGGAACACAAGCAGGGGGAGTGGGAGAGGGAGAAGCAGGCTCCCCGCAGAGCAGGGAGCCCAATGTGGGACTCGATCCCGGGACCCTGGGACCATGACCCGAGCCGAAGGCAGTCGCCCAACGACTGAGCCACCCAGGCGCCCGAAAATCTAGGCCTTTCTTGGCATGAGTGTGCGTGGGACCACAGCCTCTGTTCTGTGGCATTTAGATAGAGTGGCTATTGTTTAAATGTTCTCTTGCTAGGGTGCCCCTTTCCTGGTCTTTTGGCTGAGAGAGCAGCCTTTTCTTGGGGTTTTGTCTGTGCCTCTGGGTGTTTCTGGGTTGCATTTTCTCCAGTATCCAGGATATATGAGGCAAGAAGAAAACCTGGAGAACTCACCACTTTATTGTTCCTTGAGCGCCAGAATCCACAGCAGTTCTGCTCTCTTCTCTCTTCTTTCAATCTTCTTACATATGTTTTGTATGCAGTGTATGCATGTTTATAACGCCCAGGGTTTTTAGGTGTACTTACGAGGAACAGGGAAAAGTATATCTATTCCATCTCCCAAGGAGTCTGCATAGTGTTGCAGAGTGTTTTAAAAGAATGAATTATTTTCCAATTTAGTTTCTTATCTCTACCCTTCTCTTTTCTCCACTTAGTTATCCCCTACCCCCATCTAGATTTCCAGGATCTCTTGAAAAATTAGAAGTTCTGGCAGTACTGGACTTGAATGCTCACAGTGTCTGTTTCCCATTAAGTCTTCCAACTAAGGCCACACCGTTAGTTACCATTTACCACTGGTGCTTGTGGGGGCACTTGCCCACTTTGCTCATTTATGGTAACTGCTTGCCCTGGGAGGCATTGGCTTCTGTCTGATGCAAGGTATCAAAAATATTCATGCTTTTTGACTTGGTAGTCAACTTCTAGGAATCTACCCTAAGGAACTAATTGGAGATGCCATCAGAGATTTCTGTTTATTACAGGTTTGTTTATATAATAGCAGAAAATGCAATGAGCGTAAATAAAAATATCCAGGTATGCTAGAATACAATGATGTTACTTAAAATTCACATTTAAAAGACTATGACATGGGAAATGTTCATAATAAATCAAAGAGCAGGATATGAAACTGTTTATACAACATTATCCCAAGCTTTTATAAATCTTTTTCAACTTCTGGAATAAAATACACTAAAATACCAACAGTGTTAACTCCAGGTTTTAATTTTCTTCTGTATATTTTTCTGTACCTTATGAATTTCTGCCATGAATTGTTAAGATCAGGAAAATAAAACCTCTTAAAATATTTAAGAATACTCTTTGAAGTGGTTTTTGCTATTATTAAATGAGATGGAAAAAAAATTATATGTGAGATGTTTCGGGGTATACTCTACATAAAGAAACATACTTTGCACATACATTTATGTACACGTAGTATGGTAAATAAATGTGAATATTTCATGAGTTTTGCTAGGAGTCTTATACATAGATAGCAGAATGCTGCCCGCATAATCATATGGATTAAAATGATGGATGCAATGATTGATCCAGCTATTGACTTTTTGAGCTGTTCAATTTGAGTAGTACTCTTTTTTTTTATTATTACTATGTTATGTTAATCACCATACCTTACATTATTAGTTTTTGATGTAATGTTCCATGATTCATTGTTTGCGTATAACACCCAGTGCTCCATGCAGTACGTGCCCTCTTTAATACCCATCACCAGGCAACCCATCCCTCCACCCCCCTCCCCTCTAGAACCCTCAGTTTGTTTCTCAGAGTCCATAGTCTCTCATGTTCGTCTCCCCGCTCCGATTTCCCCCCCTTCATTTTTCCCTTCCTACTATCTTCTTCTTTTTTTTTTTTTAAACATATAATGTAGTATTTATTTCAGAGATACAGGTCTGTGATTCATCAGTCTTACACAATTCACAGCGCTCACCATAGCACATACCCTCCCCAGTGTCTATCACCCAGCCACCCCTTCCCTTCCACCCCCCACCACTCCAGCAACCCTCAGTTTGTTTCCTGAGATTAAGAATTCCTCATATCAGTGAGATCATGTGATACATGTCTTTCTCTGTTTGACTTATTTCGCTTAGCATAATACCCTCTAGTTCCATCCACGTCATTGCAAATGGCAAGATTTCGTTTTTTTGATGGCTGCATAATATCCCATTGCACACACACACACACAGACACACACACACACACCCCACATCTTCTTTATCCATTCATCTCTCAATGGACATCTTGGTTCTTTCCATAGTTTGGCTATTGTGGACATTGCTGCTATAAACATCGGGGTACATGTACCCCTTCGGATCACTGCATTTGTATCTTTAGGGTAAATACCCAGTAGTGCATTTCCTGGGTCATACGGTAGCTCTATTTTCAACTTTTTGAGGAACCTCCATACGGTTTTCCAGAGTGGCTACACCAGCTTGCATTCCCACCAACAGTGTAGGAGGGTTCCCCTTTCTCCGCATCCTCGCCAACATCTGTCGTTTCCTGACTTGTTAATTTTAGCCATTCTGACTGGTGTGAGGTGGTATCTCATTGAGGTTTGAAGGAGAAAATTCTTATGATTACCAAAAAGAAGGCAACAGAGTTAGCTGTCCTAAAATCATTAATGCTGTCTTACACATCCAGTGCCTTTTAAGAGCTTGTGTTTAAATACTCTGTGGGAAGTTCTCCTTTCTTTATGACTTTAGTCATCATCATAAACTATTTCAGGATGCCATGAAGAGATAAGCTCACATTTTCCACTTGTGTGGTAATTAAGATATTTCAAAGAAATGTAGAGAGGTATTTTTCTGGCACCAGTGACAGGAACTTTCTGACCTAATTATTTATCTTTTGTTTAGTTTGACCAAGCAGCTGATGCCGAGTTATCCTGGATTACTGAAACCGAAAAGAAATTGATGTCTCTGGGTGACATCAGGCTTGAGCAAGACCAGACCTCTGCTCAGCTGCAGCTTCAAAAGGTGAAGAAGTGCATTTCCAATTATATCAGAATTATTTGTTAGTGTGGCCCCAAGTGTAGACAGTGTGCTTGCATGATTTACTTTGCAAGACCCCTCTAGTGTAATTTGGTATTTTTAACATCTTTGCCTGATTGTTTTCATTTTAGTCATACACTCTCTCTTTTTTTATCTTTATTTTGGTAAATCACAGACATTCACCATGGAGATTTTGAGACACAAGGATATTATCGATGAACTTGTTAAATCTGGATATAAAATCATGGCCACATGCAGTGAAGAGGAAAAGCAATCAATGAAGGTATAAGCTTGTCTGTGTGACTGGTGGTGAGACTCTTGAATAAATGGCCTCTGTTAAGCTCTCAACCCTAGAGAAGCACATTTCCTTTATCCACAGCTGCCATTTAGACAGCTAAATCATTAGTTTTAAATAAGGCATTTTTCAAGCTTACAGAGTGACAGTAAAAGGAATATTCTTTAAGGGAATCACCCTGGGGACAATTTTTTCTAATAAAAAATTACTAAAACTATTAAGGATTGTGTCCTTGAATAACTGGCACACATTAAACATTCAATTAATGTTAGCTGTGTCACTGACATTATTATCAGTATAAAGTGTTACTATGTATGTCAACTCTTGTTTAAATGCTTCAAAATATGTGGTTCTCTCTAATGCTAAAATTCATCCTGTGTAAAATTTCAGTAAGTTGTATAGGAAAAACAATGAGCTGAATAACTAAGGAAGCATCTAGTTTATGTATTTTTAATAATCCCTTTAAATTGATGAAAAACCAGCCGCAAGTAAAAATGTTTAGTTCCATTCATATTCAGACATGTGAGCAGACTAAAGAAATTAATGTATGTTAATGCTTCTGGTAGGAAAATAGCCCACAGCAAAAAAAATGACACAAATATCTGTGCCTAAGATCACATTTTAGAGTATACGTTGCTTTTAAGGTATACCATAGACAAAGTAATAGAGTGTAACTGTATACTGATACTTCCTCTTCTATTTATTCTGGCAGTTTACTTATTTATAACTTAACGTTTCCTTTATTATTTTTACAAGATCTTGACATGAAAAACACTGATAATGATGAAATAATTTCTGTGTAATTCTGTGGTTTATTAGATTACTATGGTGCTCTATCCTCTGCTGTTGGTTTATGATGTGAATTTATACCATAATCTAGATCACTGTGACCAGTCCACAAAATATAGTGTATAGTATAATGTTTTACTCTGATTCTAATATATGTAATTAATTTTGTTGACTAGCAGTTCCTCTTACAATTTCATTTGTGGAAGTTAGTCCTTATTTTGGGCTAGAAAGTAATGTTAATGTTGCTAGACTCATATGAGACTTGTTTTCTAACCTAGAAGACCTACAGGACCTAGAAGGATAGTTGAAGAATTTTGCTTATTATGTTTGGAAAGCTCAGTGTCTTATTCATACACACTTGAGGCTATTTATTTGTTTGTTTATATTTTGGGTTTTGTCACCTAATATTTGGAGGTGGGAGGAGGTTCTCTGTCATTAATCCCATGATTTTTGATGAAGACATAAAAATCCATTGGGTGAATATATCATAATTTATTAGCTTAATCTCCAATTATTGTATTTTTAAGATGTTTTCCACATTTTTGCTATTTCTTACATATATATGGGAAAATGTTTGTTTTATTGTGTTAAGAACACAACATTAGCATATAGTAGAATATTATTCAGCCTTAAAAATGAAGGAAATCCTGCCATATGCAACAATATAAATGAACCTGAAGGATTTTTTTTTTTAAGTTTTATTTTTAAGTAATCCCTACACTCAATGTGGGGCTCAAACTTACAACCCTGAAATCAAGAGTCACATGCTTTCCTGACTAAGCCAGCCAGGTGCCCCTTGAAGGGTCTTTTTAAATTCTAATTAAAACGAACTTTTATACATAGAACTAGTTACAATCTAAATAGGCTTTAATGATTTATTCATTAAGCATATATTTGTTGAGCGCCTGCTTTGCACTAGGCATATAGTGTGAGAAAAAGCATTCTGGAGTACATGTGCTCTTTGGCCTGCTTGGCCAGCTAAACACATTTCATTCTCTTACTTTCTAGAAAAAACTAGACAAGGTGTTGAAGAACTATGATGCCATCTGCCAGGTAAACTCAGAGAGGTATCTACAGCTAGAACGGGCACAGTCCCTGGTTAGCCAGTTCTGGGAAACCTATGAAGAACTTTGGCCATGGCTGACAGAAACACAAAGAATCATCTCTCAGCTTCCTGCCCCAGCCCTTGAATATGAAACTCTAAGACAACAGCAGGAAGAGCATCGGGTAAGCTTGATATTAAAGAGAGGGTTGTATTCTCCATTAGAAGAGAATCGTGATTGTGATGGGGGTTTTTAGCATATGTGCTGCCGAAGCGAGCACTGTCGTGGTGGTTTTTTAATGCAGTTTGATGCCCTACCTTAGGAGATTTTAGCAATATCCTATTCTGGTCTTCACAGTTGCTTTCCTCAGAGTTGCTTACCTGTTTTCCAGAGTAGCAGTGAGAAGACTCATTGTGAATGTCATTAATTATATCACAGCTTTCCTAGAATATATGAAGTATAAGCCATCTTGGTACAAAAACTAAGTTCCCGCTTTAAAATGTTAGAGAAATAAGCTTTTGAAGTACTTCCCATTTATGCATGTTGAATTGCTTCTCATTTACGTATGTCGACTAAGTTTTACACTTCATATGGTATTGGTTGGAGCCATCTAGAATGTAAGCAAAGAGTAGAAATATATCAAAGCAGCATCATACAGACAAGACCACTGAGCTTGGAGGAAATGAACAATACAACAATATGTCAAAACACAAATAATGTAAAAGCTAGCTCAATGGAAAGGAAAAATGCTGAAGTACAAAGACAAGTTGTCTCTCCTTTGTTTTTCACTCTTTTGACGGTTTTTGCTCCTATAAGTATATATGAGTAAACTCTCTAGTGTATTTACATCTACAAATGCGTCATGTTTTAAACATAAATAAAATGGTATTATGAAGCCCTCATTTCAGCAGTTACTTAAATATTAATATTGCCTAAAATTTTGCAAGGGTTTGGGAGAGGGCTCAAGACTATCAGAAAAAAATCTGGGGTTCTTGCTGTTTATGGACTTACGAACCTAGTTTCTGTCTCCCAGATCTGTACAAATTGTACTCTGAGACTATTCGTGTGTGTGCGTGTGTGCATGCATGCACGCATGCATAGAAAGTTTAACTCAGTATATTACATCATTGTTTGAAGGACATGACACACTTCTTATTAATTTTGTTTGTTTACTTTTTTAATCTACTGACATTGAAGAATATCTCTAAGTATTTGTTTACAAGAGCTTTAGTCAACACTTTAATGCAAAATGGAAATTTTATTGAGTTCTATCTACATCAGCAGGAGAAAGACTTAAAAATTATGCAGAATTGAATTTAATTTTAGTATAAAAGTTTTTTTGTGGCAGAAATTCTGATGCCAATCCACTGAATAACTTCTAATATAAAATGTCCCATGGATTTCTTCTATTCTGAGGTGAGATTTCAGTAGCTATGTTTCTAGCATAATATCAGATAATGGAAAAGTTATTACTGAATTATTACTGAATTTCAAAACCGAGTTAATTTTCCCTTTTGAGCATAGTCTTTCAGCTCTCAAATTTACAGTTTCTTATATAAAGGAACTACAAAACTTTGTAACCAAGTCTTCAAATTATTCAGTGAAACTTTTCATAATATTTATAGCCTTCTAGGACAGCATTTCTTCTGTAGCTCCACAGCTTCATCTTCAGCTGTATTTGGGAAGATCTAGTTCATTCTAACCGGGAAAGAAAAACGGCTCCAGGAGCCAGTTACTATATGGTAGATATGTTGAGATCACACGCTAGAAGTGTCTCTAGCGTGACCGGACTTTTATGGCACTGTGTTGCCAAGAACCATTTTGTTACATATGAGGCAAAGGACATCTCCTACTGGGCCCTTTCTCCACACATACACCCAAGTAGACGTGTAGTACTACTAGACATCTAAAAAAGGAATAGTCTAAAAACGGGTCATCTCAGTACGCCCCAAACTAAAGTACGTCCCATGGTGGTGCTGCACAAATGAGATCTGCCTAGATGCTAGGCAACTCAGGAAGTGTCAGCAGAGGTCTCTCATTTTACCTGATAGTCTCTTGATAACTCAAAGTGTAAGCTGGTTTTACAGCCATGCCTTGTAGCATATTGAAACCAGAACATGTGTACACATCCCTTTTTTGTGAGATTGTCTATTAGCTGATATTACAATTACTATCTCCATTCTGTAAGGTAGCATGAATATATGATCTAATAATATGAAACAAAAATAAGAACGTCTCAGTCTGGACCCCTCAGGAGCTAGATCGCAGACATGACCCTCCCATGTTCTTACGCGCAGCAGGTTAGATTTGGACCACCCCGTTCTTTTATTTTAATTGAATTTATGTTTATTTAGCTCTTTTTCAAGAGTTTTGAAACTACCTTCAGAAAAACTTCAAAAATGGTATTGGGGATTGTTGATGATGTAGTGTACCAACTTCCTTAACGGTTTTCAAAATAATTTATATGACTGATTTTAGTGAGTACTTTAAATAAAAATCTAGAGCTGTGTGGCCATCTTGGTGATTCTTGATGAATCATAGAAGTGAAACTATTTGCAGGAGAAGATTGGTGGCTTTTCTCTAGACTATCTTTCCTGAATGTAATTTCTCTCAGAGAAATTTTTGTTGGGGGCTGGGTAGCAAAATTGGAGATATACCTTCTGGTCAGGGCAAGGAACTTCTGCTTAAGGAACCAAGTGGAAGGCTCCTTAGCGCTACAGGGAGGCTAGCCTCAGGGAAACCTGGAAGCAAAGATGGATGTGGCTTTGGATTTGGCCCGTGAAAAACGCTCAGTGGAGGCCCTGGGTTCCATGAAGTGTAGATTTGCCTCCCCAGAAGGAATGGGGCTCCTCCACCTGGATTACACACACACTCATTAGTATAAATATCATTATATCTCTTGATTAGATGACATCATGCAAAGTATGTCATATGTTTTTCTTTAAATGCACTTTACAAGTAATACTCAGTATATAGCGGTGTCAATCAATCTGATAGATTGATTACCCTGTAGCCTTTAACATTTTAAAATAAATACAGATAGATTCATTCATATATGTATCATACATATCCTATATGTACATAGAATAGATTTATACTTAGGTATATATAATGTAATACATATATACACATCTTGTATTGTTTTAAATATATATAATTACAATACCTCGTGGGCTTATATCCCCTTAACTTAGCTTTATGTATAGTTTTTTTCCTCTCTGCATTATGTCTACACTCTGCTGAGCTTCTTTCCTTTTCCTTCCTTCTCTTTCTTCCTTACTCCATTTTAAATTTTTGCATACCTCCTGAGTATACAGAAAGAGACACCAAGAGTTATAGCTTGGTCTCTGTAGGTTGGGGATATAGTGATTTCATAATTCTTTTATGTAATATGACCCTTGCCCAAGTGTACTGCTCTTGATGGGAAATGCATAATGAACTGCGATTCATTATTTCACTCAACCAGCATTTTTGTGTGTTACCCTTAGAGAGACTTTGACATGACCAGACTGTTGTTTATTCTTTCTGTCAGGGGCATCTCTTGCTGGCAAAGAGCAGCATGAGCCATCCTGTGCTAAATGCCTTGTGATGGGGAGGGTGTTTGGAGTTTCTTGCCAGCTGGATGCATTGGGCATGTAGACAGCTGTAATATGGAAGCGTGACCCTGAGATACTGAGAAGCTGTTTGGTTTGTTATAGCAACTGCGAGAGTTGATAGCCGAACACAAGCCTCATATAGATAAGATGAACAAAACTGGGCCACAGTTACTGGAATTGAGCCCAGGCGAAGGCTTTTCTATCCAAGAGAAGTACGTGGCAGCTGACACCCTTTACAGTCAAATTAAAGAGGATGTCAAAAAGCGAGCCGTGGCGTTGGATGAAGCTATTTCTCAGTCTACTCAGGTAATCATTTGCACCAGAAAGATGATTGAGCTCTTCCGAACAGAAGAGCATGGAAACACATTTTCTTGGATCTCCTGATTAAATTTCAACCAAAATTACTTCACTACGTTAAATCTGACTATGGATGTTTTGGCCTCTCAGAGTGGTATTTGGCTGGTCCAGTCCTTGTATTTCTCTGCCTGCTTGTAGATACAATACAAAATAATTTTCAGTGACTTAAGAAACATACAGTTGTCATCACTGTCCAAATATTTAAGTAAGTGTCCATCCAGAGTAGAAAAGAATATTTGCCTTTGGGAGAGACAGAAGAAAATGTTATTACCATTGTTAATGAGACACTCCCAAGAGGGCAATAAGAAGAAAAGACTGCATGGACTGAGTAAGAAGGAAAAAATATAAAGTTGGAAATTGATGTTTTTCTTTTTCGAAAATACTTTTTTTCAAGACATTGAATTTGAAATTGCCTACAGATTTTCCATTTTCAGAGTTGAGCTTTAATCATTAGATACGCTGACATTAGAGTGGTCCATTTTCTGGAATCCTGTGTGATGATTCCTTTAATATTGAGGATAGTGTAGAACCTGGGCCTGAGCGAGTTTTTATAACTTTGCTTTATTGTCTGTGGTACCTTCCAGACAAAACTTTAAAATGCTTTCGTGAATCTGATTATGTGTTTGACCATGAATGAAATTCAGACTTCTATTACAATGTCAGGGAGGCTTTTGTTTTTGTTTCATTTTTAACATTTTTCAGTTCAGGAAATTTATAACTTAAGAAATACCTTTATTCTCATCAAAAATGCTCTTGAGTCTTACACTTAATAATACAGCTTTTTAGGATACCAAAGTAATGAGTAAAAACAAAACAGTTTTGATAAAAAAAACACACAGATTATTGGACTTAATTCTTAAAATTCGTTTGAATTATGATAAAATGAAGCAACGGATAAGATGCTGGTATCAGGTAGTCCATTTATATATTAACCAATACTGTTTCTGACAAATACACTCAATTGGGTAGATATATTAACAGAGGATCAAAGATTTAATTCTTGATTGAGACATTAGATGGTTTCTTTTTTTTTCATTTAAATTTCACTTTTGATATCACAGGTCTTTTCCCCATAAATTATCCCTTTGATTTACTTCTAGTTCCATGACAAGATAGACCAGATCCTTGAGAGCCTGGAACGCATCGTGGAGCGTTTGAGACAGCCACCTTCGATCTCAGCTGAGGTGGAAAAGATTAAGGAGCAGATCAGTGAGAATAAGAACGTGTCAGTAGACATGGAGAAGCTACAGCCATTGTATGAAACTCTTAAAAAGCGCGGAGAGGAAATGATCGCAAGATCTGAGGGCACTGACAAAGACATATCTGCCAAAGGTAATAATTTCAGAATAAGGAAACAATAGAGCTTTACTTTTAAAATAATTCTAAATGTTCATGCCGTTTACTGACAGTCTAATTGCATAATAAAGTGCCAGATTTTAGAAAAGGTATTACCAGTGGGGTTGAAGGGCTATGTACATAAATCCCTCATTAATATTTTCCTGTGTTTGTGGAATCAGTTACATATACAACGTGACATTATGCAAAAGCCATGTGTTCTCTGGGACTTTTAAACCAGATGTTTGAAAGATGACTCTAAAAACACCAAACCTAGGGGTTTTTTTCCTTATTACTAATCATACACTACTTTACATAATGGGTACCCCAGAATGGGTGTTCCCATAGCCACAGAAATGGCAACCACGACCTTAGCCAGCCATCTTAAAGATAGGAGCTGGGCGGTCCAAAGGAAAAGCACACACATAGATTAGTGGAAGTTTATGATAAGAAACAAGCCCAAAATACGTATCCTACATTGTTAAATTCCTAGAACTGAACAGACATTGTTATTCTTGATTTGGAGAGCTTATGTGGTTATGTCATTTTCTTTGGAATTAAGGTCAGCCTTGGTAAACTTGAAACTTAGGTCTACTCTGAGCTTACTTGCCTTTGAGTGTCTACTTTTGCCAAAAAGAGCCTTGGTTCAGGAAGAGTAGGATGCCCTGAGGTCTTGCCTTTGGAATATGCTGTGTTGGGCCTTGTGATACCCAGTAGACTGGGGTCAACCAAAATTAGATCCAGTTTTAGATACTTAGCAGATTGAATCACTGTTGCTATGTGAACTGAAACATTTGGCTTTGTTGCTTAAATGGCGCTAACATATTGCCTTTTTGATACTATTTTGTGTCATAGCTGTTCAGGATAAGCTTGACCAAATGGTTTTCATTTGGGAGAATATACACACACTGGTGGAAGAAAGGGAAGCCAAACTACTGGATGTAATGGAATTAGCAGAAAAGTTCTGGTGTGATCACATGTCATTGGTAGTAACCACTAAAGATACACAAGATTTCATCCGGGATCTAGAGGATCCTGGAATTGATCCCTCAGTAGTTAAACAGCAGCAAGAAGCAGCAGAGGTAAGCAGAAAATCTCCCTTAAAGTTAAAAAAAAAAAAAAAAAAAAAAAGTTGTGGTGTAATGAAACCTGGATTCCTTTGGTAAATATTCAGAATTGCTCTGTTAAAATTTATATTTCATTCTGAAAGTGGAATGCCTGGTGATGTAGTAGGAGATAGGTTATACCCCAAAATTTCATTTAGTACGTATTTTAAAAGTTTCTCTGCATCCCCACTGCTTCTGCCTTATTTCAGGGCCTTGTTAGCTCCGTTTTTGGCTTCTGAAGTCATCCAGAGTGGTAGCCCTATCTGCAGAGTCTCTTTCCTTCCCAGGCCTCCAACCTTGCCATCAGTCTTCTCTTCAAATCTGATCTCACTGTATCGCTGCTTCAAACCCCTCGGAGGCATCCACTGCTTACTGTATCGAGTCCAAACTCCTTCCAACAGTGGACTGGGCTCTCACATCCTAGCATAGGCCAGCCTGTGTCTCCAAAGCCGTTTTGTCCTGCTGCTGCTTTATTAGAAAGTGGCTCCCTCAGCCCACTGCGGTGTGCTCTTTCTAGTCTCTGTATCTTTGCACATTAGTTTCCTTGAGTGGAATGGCCCTATCTATTTTATTTGTACCCCCAATGCCTAGTTTAGGGCTTGGTTTAAGTTTATGAAGTGTTTCTCGAGTGAATGAATATATTTAACCAAGAAGATAAAAGTAAAAGTAGAACACTGCATTTTTCTCCTTTTTTTTTTTTTTTGTAGTTTACAAGTCCTAGGGAAATGACATAAAATTTAATCCAGAGCTAGATTATCCTAAATCTACTAACAAGTATGCTAATTTGTATGAAGTTTTCAAACTCATATTTTACTTACATCTATTTTGTTGTTATTTTATTCTTTATGCTCTATTCTTTGCAACTTTCAAATATACAATATAGTAGTATTAACTACAGTCACCATGCTGTACATTATATTCTCATGACTTCTTTCTTAATAACTGGAACTTTGTACCTTTTCACCTTTTCACCCCCTTCGCCCATTTCTCCTTACCCCATCCCCTGACTCCAGCAACCACCAATCTGTTCTCTGTATCTGGTTTTGTTGTGTGGGGAGCGGGTAGGGTTTTTTTAGATTTTTTTTTTTTAGACCACTTAACCTGTATTTTAAATGAATATTGCCAAACTGTTCTGTTTGGAACAAAAAATATATTTCTACACTTTTCATTGTTATTAATATTTAAAGGAGCTTGTTCTGGTATTTGTTATATAGAATTAATTCTTTAAATATTGTTTTCATAATAAACATTTGATGTCTGTTACAAAGGGTGCTGTTTTTTTCTTTAAAATATTTCTTCTTACTGAAAAAACTTATTGCAGAAGCTTGGAAAAGAGAAAGAAGAAGAAAATTGATCTTAATCCCACCTCCTAGAAATAACTCTAATTAATGTCTTCGTGTGCATCTTTTTAGTTCCAGTGTGTTTTTGCTTAGAACTCTAAGGCTTATTTCTTATTGTAGGCCATCAAGGAAGAAATAGATGGACTACAGGAAGAGCTGGATATAGTTATTAACCTGGGTTCTGAACTCATTGCTGCGTGTGGGGAACCCGATAAACCCATTGTCAAGAAGAGCATAGACGAGGTACCGCTGGCCTATTTCCTTCTCTCACTAGAATGCATTTTTAAAGAGATCTTGTTTAACTAAAGCATATTTGCTAGTAGTTGAAAACTTAAGACATGACACTAAAAGAGTTCTAATATTTATGTTGTAGTTAAATTCAGCCTGGGATTCTCTAAATAAGGCTTGGAAAGACCGGGTGGACAAACTGGAGGAGGCGATGCAGGCTGCCGTCCAGTACCAGGACGGACTGCAGGTAGGGGGTCACGGCGGGGCTGCTGGGGGAGGAAGCATGTGACTGAGGGCTGCAGATGCTCACATGGGCACCGCCCCAAGGGCTGTGAGCGTGCGAGCAACTGCCTCGCCTACTTTGGTTCGTGTTTTGCCTTCTAGAAGGTATTTCTTGAGATCCGTGTAGACCTATAGAGACATCTAAGTACATTTGTATACACATGGTGAAATTTACTTTGAAAAGAAAAATTTTAATGTTTAACCAGACAGCGAGATGGAACCGAATCGGAGTTCTGTTCTAAAGTTGAGTGGAGTAAGATGAAAGGAGTAAACACTATCTAAAAATATCACGAAGTTTAAAGTCAGAAGTAAAGAAATTTGATTTGAAGCCAGTGTTCCCTGTGAACTAAAATAGATTTCTGTTTTATTAGGTCATAATCTGTTGTGTAAAATGTAAAATGTTTTTCTTACTTTCCATATACATAATTCCTTTTCATTGTTGTTTTTCACAGCCCTTAAGGGTTCTCATTCCGTTTATTAACCATTTTATAAGTTTCTTTTTTTAAATAAAAAATCGTCTTGTCAGATGAGGCCAACTCAGGGACATTTCTCTCCCTACCTTCTTCAGCCTTATTCCATTTCCTCCTAACAGTCTGGCCAACGTTGACTCTGTCATTCCTCCTACCATATGGAAAAAGCCCTCCTGAGTATTTCCATAACAGCAAGTGAATATTATTTTTAAAGCTCCGATGAGAACATCTTTTCCTTTTTATTCCATTCCTTTTCTATATTTGTAAAAATAAATATCACAAGCCAGGCTTTATGCCAGCTGAAAGTGTTTTGAACTTTGGAAATATATGAAAAAATTCACTACAAATAAGATCTTATATAACTTTCCTCCTTCCCCCACTTTTTAACCAGAGAGATAATTTATTGGTTAGGTTTCAATGGCCAGTAACTAATCAGGCTCCAGCCCTCAGTTTGTGAGACCAGGTCATAATTTTCTCGTACTGTTGGTAAATGACTGAGTTGTGCCCTCTCCATGGCTAGAGGTGGCGCTGCCACCATTTGCAGCCTTTTGACCTCAGGAGCCATTAGCCATCAAGGTCACTGGCTGGGCGCCAGGACCCACACTCTCTCCTTACGCCTGCGAGAAAAACATGGCCCGCTAGAGGTTAGTAGCCTCACCTGTGGGAATGAAGGGCCACTTGATTTGGTAAATAGCTGGGGCTAGCTAGAACTAGATGTTAAAGGTCCAGAAGCTCTAGACGTTTCAGGGTTTGATTGTAAAGTAAAATGAATTTTATTTCCTGGGTTGCTGCTTAAATTCTTGGGTTTATTAATGATAACTAAAAATACCAGGTAGTTTCCAAGATTCTTCCTCCTCCTATATGGTCTGGCAACTTCATTAAAGTCCATTATAATTTTGTGTATTCAGTATCTGAAAGAAATGTGAGTCGTGCCTTTCTTAAAATGTTTGTATTACCTAACAAGAACAGGAAAAAGAGATTCTGTAGTCTGTGTTGTAATTCAGAATAATGGTCATAATATTAATCTTTGTAGGTGCAGGATTTTAATGCTAATCTAAATAATATGTAAGGCTTTAGTTGGGCCAAATATTTTGCTCAAGTGCTAAACAATAAACTTCTTGCTTATTTGAATAAGCAGATGGATTTGAATCTTTTTCTTTCAATGAATTTACATAATCTGCCTCTTAGACATAAGAAAGCATGGAGAATTCTGTTTCATGTGTCGGAATTTTAAAACTTTTTTTCAAGTGCACATTTTTTGAAAGTTCTTAGTATTCTAAGATTCTACTCAGAAAAAAATTTCCTTTGCAAACACGGACACAGAATTGGAGGTTACATCTATTGCATATTTGGGACAATTTTTTCAGCATATTGTTGCTTTTATTTAGGTGAACCATCTTAATTTGTAAAATAGGCTCATTCCTTAATACCTGTATAGATTTATGATTGTACTTTTCTGTAACCCTTGGGATGTTATAGCAGTTTCAGATGTACTAATAGCTCGTGGACTAATGTGTTTTTCAGGCCATATTTGACTGGGTAGATATTGCGGGTGGTAAATTAGCTTCAATGTCACCAATTGGAACAGATCTTGAAACTGTCAAGCAGCAGATTGAAGAGCTAAAGGTATGCGTGGCCTTCATTAATTTCAAAGACTGCATTTTACGTTCTTTATACAGGGGATTCTTTACGCAAATTTATTTTACATAATTGAAGTATTAACATTTTGATTGTAAAACTGGTTTAATATGGTGCTTGTACATAATGAGCAGCATATAAGTGCTCATTAAATGATATAAAATACCAGTCTTCTTATTATTAAGTCAGTCCCTGTTCATTATAGAAAAGTCAGAAAATACAAATAAGCAAAAAGGTGGCTTTTTAAAAGCCACTCAAAATGTTATGTACCCAGAGGCAACTACTCTTTAGATTTGATTTATAGCCTTTCAAATATCCTCCTGTTGGGAATGCAATGAGGAGGGGGAGGGACTGGTGGGGTGTGAGGGGGCGTTTTATACATATGTACCTCATACTATAGGGATTTTCGTAACTTCATTATTCAGTAGTGTTTCCTTGCCCTCAGTACACATATAGCGACATTTTTGTTTTCTTCAGTGGGTCAGAGTAATCCATTTAGTCTAACAGGCTAAAGAAACATCCGTATTATAATAGTGTTTCCCAAAATGTTTGTTTTGTAAAAATGTTTCTTGTTTTTCATCTGCTTTCCTCTGTAATTTTTGCTTTTGTGGTTCTTGATCTCCAGCTGTGAAAATGGCTGGACTGTTTCCTCTTTGAATTCCTCTGTGCTGCTGATGATTTATCCAAGTGGGATCAGCTGTTTCCTTCCTAATTTCAAGTTTCCATGCACAGAGACATCACACCATTTTCGATGAACTCTCCTAGATTTTTGTATACAATTATTACCTGGCTTTAAAATGGTAGCCTTTTCATCTCTAAGTACAATTTAGAGTATTTCATTTAGAAATTATTATGGTTACCATCATTACACTGCGATTTTTTTTCTTTAACTTTATGTAGTCATGTAGTAAACACATGATACACTTTAATATGTACATTCACGGGTGTGCAGTTTTGGATATTTACATATATCTCAGTAGTTTCCATACAGCAGGCTGCTTAAGAGTGCTTTCTCTGAAATTAGAATGTCTGACATTACCTCCCAGTGCATCCACTTACTTAGCCAAACACCCTTGCAACAGTTACCTAACTGGTCTCACTTTTATGTCCTTAGCATAAATTGAGAATAAAATTATTTTCTTTATAGGTTTAGTGAAAACAAAGCAAGTATTCACGATACCTTAGCTAGTATTTTTTAATTATTATTTTTATGTTTGAAAAAAATTAAGGGACTGTTTAGTCATTAATGACTTATTATTTAATAATTTACTATTACAGATTAAAAATAAATATTTTATGAAAGGACAGTTTCCTACTACAAGCAACCATTTGCTAACCTGTGTTGGTTGGCAAAGCTGAGATTATTAAATACATGTTTAGTGAGCGCTGGGAGAAAAAAGTAATGTTGTTCTGAGTAAGCAGTGGGTGAGGCATAGGAATAACTAACTATTACCGCAGCACAGCTATGGAAAACATAAAACGTTCAGTGGATACAAGATGTGTGTATGTGTTTGAGCAGGCAGTGTTAATCTGCATTTCTTAGAGACATATTTGGGGAGTTTCATATATGTCAGTGTATTTTTTATTTTATTTTCTATAATTTCAAAGCTCACATATTGAATATATATAGGTATTGGAATAAGGCTAGACTTGAAATTTCTTACCTTTTTTTACTGTAGAGAGCAAAAGTGTGAACTATCAAAATTACAAATAGAAATATCTTTCCTGGGGCGCCTGGGTGGCTCATTCGTTAAGTGCCTGCCTTCGGCTCAGGTCGTGATCCCGGGGTCCTGGGATCGAGCCCCGCATCGGGCTCCCCGGTTGGCAGGGAGCCTGCTTCTCCCTCTCTCACTCCCCCTGCTTGTGTTCCCTCTCTAGCTGTCTCTCTCTCTGTCAAATAATAAAATCTTAAAAAAAATATATCTTTCCATCATAAAACATCGAATAAAGAAAAAAGATTTCCCTCATCTTTTTTTACTTACAACTCTTTTGTGTTAGATTTTTATTCCTCTTCACCTTCCTGACTATAAAAAGTACGAATTAGAATAAATATTGAATCCATAGAATTTTTGTTTAAAGTTCTGATTTAGAACAAATTTTTCCTATGTATCTCTTTTTTTAAAAAAAATAGCAATTTAAGTCAGAGGCCTACCAACAGCAGATAGAAATGGAGAGACTGAACCATCAAGCAGAGCTTTTGCTGAAGAAAGTAACAGAAGAGAGTGACAAGCACACTGTTCAAGACCCGTTAATGGAGCTGAAATTGATATGGGATAGTCTGGATGAAAGAATTATCAACAGACAGGTAAACACTGACACTTTCATTAAGAAGTTAGAGAAGTTCAAGTTCATATATTAAGGTAAAATCATTATTGAAAGAGAAAATTAGGTGATTAGGTACATAAACTTTTGAAGCCCCTAAATTCTTATTTTATTAGAATTCTTCCTGCTTCTTGAAACATGCCATTTTTAACCACAAGGAATTTCAAGCTTAAAATGTAGGATATGATGATTGGTCTTCATCGGATATACTTACAGAGTTATATAGCATGCAACAATTGATTTTTTTGCCTTTGTTAGTTTTATAAGTGTATGTCATTCATTATATCAAATTCATATGGATTTTCTTCCTCTCTACTTTTTTTGTAGCATAAGCTGGAGGGGGCTCTGTTAGCCCTGGGCCAGTTCCAGCACGCCCTGGATGAGCTGCTGACGTGGCTGACGCACACCGAGGGCCTGCTCAGTGAGCAGAAACCTGTAGGAGGAGACCCTAAGGCCATTGAAATTGAACTTGCCAAGCATCATGTATGTAGCTGTTCTTGTGTGTCGTGTTTCTCTATGCATTTAGAGTGCCATCAGATTGTTTTCTGGTAGGCTTCCTCTTGATGCATTTTTCAAGTTTATGATTACAGCACAGTTCCACATTTGACATTTGTAACTCATGGTCAAACTATTTAAAACACACTTTTTAAAAGATTATAATCAAAATTTTTTCTCCATTGTCCAAGGCAGTTGTCAAGAATAGCAAGGGTGGGAAACTTCTGGCAAAGTTTTAAGGCTGCATGGCAAACATTGGTTTAAATCCCTGATTATCCCTGTCACTGGATTGACACAGCCTAGTTTTAAAAGTTGTTGGGGAAAGCCTGTAAGGCTCGAAATGTTCCACTGCAGGCAGTGTGTGTGTTTTTCCTCTGGTCACTCTTATCCGAGTGTCCCACCTGCTGCTCGTGTGGCACGTCGCACATTTTTTCTATTTGCCGGTATGTCTCTCACTGTGTGGGAGTTTGCTCTGCAGTCTCTGTGTCTCTCTTACTTCCCACTGGCTTCCTGTGTCTTTAGTCCTTTTCTTTCTGAATCAGTCTTTAACAATATTTATTATGTTTACAAGGGTTTTTATATGTCTTGCACTTGATTTAAAGCTTTAAATTAAAAATTTTAATCTTGAGGTACATGCAAAACAACTTTATATTGTTGTCGTCTTTGTGGCATTTGGTTGACAGTTCTTAATAGAAAATTCCTATCTCTGCACAGCCTGAAGGGTTTAGGGAGCAGGAAAGCATGGAGCTGACCACAGTGGGCCCCAGACTGATAGCAGGAGGCATCTTCTGGGCTTTAGATGATCTCCAGCCTAGGTCACCGGAGCAGACCTCACAGGGGTTGAGAGCTGAGCTCTAGCTTATTACGATAAAATTCATTTGCCCAGAAAAATAAATCCTGAAACCCAGTTGTTAGAATCTTTGTGCAAATGACCAAAGCCATTGACTTGGCCAGGAAAAGTGAGATAAATACATTTTTTTCAGAGAAAAAAAATGAAAAGAAAATTCTCTGTCTCTTAAGTCAGTAGGCTTAAAGAATAAAAGGTTATGCTCAGTAGAATTTATCCTGACAGTCAACAGTCTATCATAGAACTTCAAGATTCACATTAATAGAGGCATCTTATCTAAGGTTAGGTCCTAAATTCTGACCTTATATATAAGTTTTCCTTGATTATCAAATAGTAAATGTTTAATAGTTTTACATATTTATTATCATATTAGAATGAATGGCTTTTGGCACTTTACTATCATTATAAATAGTTTTTTAGTATTCTTGGTTTAGTTTTCCTTCTTTTATACTTTTCCCTATAGTAATTGTACTCTAATTTAAATTTCTCTCCTGCTTGGGCCACCTGGGTGGCTCAGTCGTTTAAGCGTTAACTCTTGGTTTCGGCTCAGGTCATGATCCCGGGGTCCTGGGATAGAGCCCTGTGTTAGGGCTCTGTGCTCAGCAGGGAGCCTGCTTTTCCCTCTGCCTCTGCCCCTTCCCTGCTCACATTCTCTCTCTAAAATAAATAAATCTTTAAAAAAAGTTTTCTCTCTGTATAGTCTATATGGTCATATATAGTCTATATATATATAGTCATTGCCCAACCATATCTGATAGGCAATTAGGACTAATTTTGTATCATTAATATTTTTTTATTACTTAATGTCTGTCTTATACTTTTGTAAGAGCAGTAATGACTAGTCAGACTGTCTCTGCATGAAAAGATGTTTATTCCCATAGTGTGAGTTGATATAGAGTTTACATTTTCATAAACTTAGCATTTGTCCTTAAAAGCAGCATATATTGGTGACAGGAATTTTATAGAATACAGTAGCGGCGGGGACATGACACGCCCTGATGCACTTATTTTGGTAGGGCATGAGTAGGGATCTTTTAGTTCTGTTTATTTATCTGTCAGCAGTTAGAAAGGTCTACTTCTCCCTTCTCCTTCCATTTCTTAAAGGTCAGAAGTGAAAGGGCTTAAACTCACCAGCCCAGTTGCTGGAAGGGAGGGAATCTTTCCATCCCTCTCCTTTCTTCTCTGGCCCCTAGGCTCTGCCTTATGTAGCAGGACTTGGACCATTTAGAAGAATGAATTTTATAGATTTACCTTTATATTTTGGCCACAAGAATATTTAACTCTTACCTCTGAAAGTGATTAGTACTGTTAACCTATCAAAGTACATGCTTTTTTAAAGATCGCTCCTTTTTGAAAATTGTTTACTTAAGACATGAAAATTAAGTTAAATTAAAATGAGTTTGAATCAAATGAAAACGTATAGAACATTTTAATTATAATCTCCAGATATTTAATGTCCTCAATTGCAAGGTTATTCAATGCAAAAGAACTAACAAAATGTTCTTACGTAATCATTTCAGGGACTGTTGGTAGACTAAAGGTATATCCAGGAAAGCTGCAAAGTTAAGGGAAAAGAAGTTCACCATTTTAACACTTTCTTGTGTTAAAATTCTATGCCTATGATGTTTTTGCTTCAGAATGTTTTATACTCAGAAAATAAAAGTTGCTTAAAAGCGATGTTAACATGTTATGAGCTAGTAAATATAGTGTTATCTTAATATTTTCAGGTGCTTCAAAATGATGTATTAGCTCATCAGTCCACAGTGGAAGCCGTTAATAAAGCCGGAAATGATCTAATTGAATCAAGTGCAGGAGAAGAAGCAAGCAACCTTCAGAACAAGCTAGAGGTTTTAAATCAACGCTGGCAAAATGTTTTGGAAAAAACAGAACAAAGGAAGCAGCAGCTGGATGGTGCCTTGCGCCAGGTGAATAAGAGGATAAATTCTCAAACTTCCGTTGGCCTGCAGGACCAAAATAGCATGGAATTCTGGGGCGCCTGGGTGGCTCAGTCGGTTAAGCATCCAACTCTTGATTTTGGCTCAGGTCATGATCTCAGGGTCATGGGATGGAGCCCTGTATCAGGCTCTGCATTCAGGGGGGAATCTGCTTGAGATTCTCTCTCTCTCTCCCTTTGCCCCTCCCTTGGCCCCCATGCTCTCTCTTTCTCTCTCTCTCTCTCTCTCTCTCTGTCTCTCTCTAAAATAAATAAGTCTTTAAAAAAAAATAGCCTGGAATTCTTTGATTGGTTTGCAGACTGTTGTTTGATTTTTATTCCTCAGGAGAGGAGTAAAAATAAGTGGGATAAAGAACAGAGCAGATGAGAAGGCAGCCCTCTGGTTCTTAGTGTAATAGTCTTACCTGCCAGAGCTCTCAGGATGAGGAAAGGCAGCAAATCCATCTGCACCTGCCTGCTCTTAAGCATGCACAGAGAGGCTTAGCAGGCTGGGATTGTTTAAACCTTGTTTTCTGCTGGAAAGTGACAATGTGTTTATGGCCCGAACTTAAAACTCTCTATCACTCCAGGCCAAAGGGTTCCATGGTGAGATTGAGGATTTGCAGCAATGGCTAAGTGACACAGAGCGTCATCTGTTAGCATCCAAACCTCTGGGAGGTTTACCAGAGACAGCCAGGGAGCAGCTTAATGCCCACATGGTAAGTATATTATTTCCTACAGCTCTAGCCTCCGATTAAGACACTGACCATTTTGCGTGGGCCCTGGTGATAAATAAATTGTGGGAGAAGGTTTAAAGGATATACAGTTTTATAGCAGAAATCTTAATGTGTAAGTGCTTAGAAAAACCATTTATTGATTAAAATTTTCAAGTCAGAACCTATTCTTTATTTCAAAGATTAGTGCGTCAGTATATGAAAAAAGGTTTTAGAAGCTTAGACATTTTTTAGAAGCAAACTTTTCCCCATAAAATGATGAGCTTATATGGATAGTAACACAACATAGTGTAAATTATAAACTGTTGTTGCTTGAGTGAAAAGAAAAGTCCCTAAAGTAATCAGAATTGACTTTAAAGTTATTGGTGTAAGGATGATACTCCCACCTAGTTTCCTGGAAGGCTGGAAAATACGTTCTTGTTCTGTTCACGAGTTACTTGTTTGTTTGTTTGTTTTACTGGTGATAGGGCCGTATCTTCAGCTTCACACCCATACCCGCTATGGACGAGAGGAGGCTTCTGTTAGTTGTCCAGTTGGGGGCCTTGTGCCTCTGGGCTGTTCCCACCCAGATTCTGTGGCACTGTCAACTCTTAAAGATAAGGAGGAAAAAATAATGGAACTTGAGACTCTGGCTTTCTTTCACAGAAATGTGGACTGACAAATTAAATTTAGGCTTCGATTTATTGACATTTCCTATTCATTTACATTATAACTCAGCTTCAGAAGTTCTAAGAGAAAGCAGTCTGTTTCAGATTTTGAAAACTAGTCCTTTTTTATACTTGTGACTTTGCATCAGAAAAAATTTTTTAATATTGAAATGCTGATAATTAGTATCTTGGGAAATGAAAGTACAAGTACTTAAGGATTGGTGAAAAAAGAAATGATCCATTACACATTAAAGCCTGTCTTCTTTGTTAGATGTCCAATGTTGTTGTAGGAGCTTGTTGAAACAGCACTTAGTTGTAAATAATTTTTAATTTGGTGCTTTGGAGAGGAAGTAACCACCTTGTAGGTGTTGTGAAGAAATACAACAGAGGTAGCATCTTATTCAGTTTACAGTTGCTATGAGCAGTTACAATAAACTCTTATCAATCCAGTATAGAATTTCCTAGAAAACTTTAATGTATATTCATTGTTTTAGAAAATCACTGTGTACGTGGTTTTGTTGTTGTTGTTACTGTAATTTTTTTGGTGCCACAGGGGACCCATTTGTTTCACTGAAAAAATAATTGACTAAATAATAACTTGGCAGTGCTTGTCTTCCTTTTGCATAAAACCTAACTGACTTTCAGATACTTCTTACTTTCCTGGAACTACCTGCATAGTTATCATGGATGGTGTCCGTTAAGTAGAAGTTTAATGACTTTTTAAACAAACATGCTTGGGATTATTCCCTAATAACAAATAGTTTTTAAATGTTGATTTATAAAAATGTAGTAAAAAGGTGGAAAGCAAAGAGCTTATCTTAGAAATACTTTACTTTTAGAAAAATATTGCTCTATATATCCACTTATCTGGTTTGGGTGAGGTACTAAAAATGAGTTTGCTTAACCCAATATAGTTGTAAATTTCATGATTTAAGGAATTCTAAACAGTTATTGCTACTTGTTAATATCATTTTAGTAATGCTCTTTTGATTTGGTTGTGTTAGAAATGAAGGAAACTAGAAAACCTGGAATATTACAGTTTCCTGAGATTTAGCTGTATTTAAAAGTTTTGCTTTAGGATTAAAGTGATATCATAGGTGATATCATAAGTATGTTTAGAAAGTTTTTTTTTTTTTTAGGGCTTAAGAAATCACAAATTTTTGAGAGTATAAAAATGTTCTGGAATTGGTAGTAATGGCTGCACATTTTTGTGAATACACTAGAAACACTGAATTGTACACTTTAAAATGGTGAATTTTATGAATTATATCTCAAATTTAAAAATTATTGAGATATGTTAGTTGAAAATGTTGAAAATGTTAGACATAGAATGTACTTTTCAATAGGAGCTATAATTTGACCCATATTGTAATTGAACCAATGAAATAGAGCTGGTCTTAATTTTTATATGAATGTAACTCTTGTTTTGATATTAAATTCTGAATTTGCCTTCATAGTTTTTTAATATTCTCTGTAGAAGGAACACACTACATTCCAGTTGAAAGCTTTAAAAATTCTATGAATGAGAGCAACATTCATAGTACCACAAGTTTGTCTTTTGTGATTCCAAAGTCTAAATAATCAGCTTCAAATCTCTTACTGTATTGGGTCTTTATTTTCTATTCATTGTTTGTCTTCTGAACACAGATTTAAATTATACCAAAAATTATTACAGCCATTATATCATAGTCTGAGGAGAGACTTAGAAAATCCATTTTACAGAGGAGGAGACTGAGGCCCAGAGAGGTTAAATTACTTGCTCACGGTCACAGACCTGATTGGTTACAGTGCAGTGAAACCCTTCTTGAAAACATTTAAAACATTACTTCACAAACTTTAGCATGCTGGAATGGACTGGTAATGATAGCACCATTTCTGAGATTTCTAGCAGACAGGGTATGTCCATAGGTTTAGGTGTTGTTTCAATATAGTGAAAAATTTGAATGTGTCAGGGTTATTCTCTGTGTTGGATAGAGGTGAATATATGATAAGGGGCTTAAGATTGATGACCTGGAAAAGGAACTCTTAGATTGTATTCTCTTAAAAATGATATAACTTGGGATATATCAATTTAGGAAATCTGTGCTGCCTTTGATGTTAAAGAAGAAACATATAAAAGTCTGATGCAGAAAGGCCAGCAGATGCTTGCAAGATGCCCCAAATCTGCAGAGACAATTGACCAAGACTTAAGTAACTTGAAAGAAAAATGGGAATCGGTGGAAACCAAACTCAATGAAAGGAAAGTATGTGCTTTAATTAATGTCATAGAATGAATGTTTTAGTTGTTTTATTTCATGGGATTTACTTTATCTCTGAGTAGAATTATCAGTGGAACTTTTAACGATCCGTGTTTAAATTTTCTTCGTATATATATGGAGGTTTCGTGGGGTCAGTTGAAAACAGTATTCTCTTTTAACACAGGAGAACAGAGTTAAAGCAGTCTATTCAAACAGATCACAGGTCAGGTGTTACTAGGTATATTTTTAAATTTGTGAACCACTCTAATTCTGGATTGTTAAATAATTCTTTTTTTTTTTTTAAAGATTTTATTTATTTATTTGACAGAGAGAGACACAGCGAGAGAGGGAACACAAGTAGGGGGAGTGGGAGAGGGAGAAGCAGGCTTCCCGCGGAGCAGGGAGCCCGATGCGGGGCTCGATCCCAGGACGCTGGGATCATGACCTGAGCCGAAGGCAGACGCTTAATGACTGAGCCACCCAGGCGCCCCTGGATTGTTAAATAATTCTAATCACACTTATTTATGTATGTAGTGGGGAGAGAAAGAGGGAGGTCAAGAGAGTGAGATGATTGTATATATATATAATCAGCACTTCCATAACAGAAGTCCATGAAAAGGGATTAAAATTATCACTGTTTAATGCTACAAGAAAAATGATAGGCTAGGAATACTACTAGGTTGTGTGCCCTCAGTGACAGAGCACAATGTGTATATGTTTCATAGTATTTTGACCCCCAGCATTAATCATGTGAATGTCAAGTTTTCTTTCTACAGATTCTGTTTAGTAATTGTGTTCTGTAGTTAATTGCCGCTGAATCACAATTTTAGTTTATATTAGATTTTTTAGCTGCAGTGAAATCTTCTCACTATACTTAAAGGAATTTGGTTTGCCAGTATTTTAGTGAAAGCCCACTACATTCATAAACTGTTTAGGTAATACAGAAATACAGATTAGGTATAAATAAAGTGTGGATGGGAAAGAAATCTGCCAGAGAGTGGTTAAACTGGGGCGGGGGGAGAGGAGGGGAATTAAATATCATCAAATACTAAATAATCTGTCTTCGCAGACTAAACTGGAAGAGGCCCTCAACTTGGCAATGGAGTTCCACAATTCTCTCCAAGACTTCATCAACTGGCTAACCCAGGCTGAACAGACCCTAAATGTAGCTTCTCGGCCAAGTCTTATCTTAGACACAGTCTTGTTTCAAATCGATGAACACAAGGTATGTTGTAACTCAGATGGATAGCATTCTCATTTCAGACCTTTTTAGACAACAGACTGTTTTAATGTCAGAAGCATGAATTTGGTAGTTTGAAAACTTTATTTTGTCCTTTAAAATGGTTCAGCTTATGACACCCAAAAGCATTTTTAAGATAGAACAGTTTTTCATTTGTTTCTAATTCTACCTTTTTTTTTTTCCCTTTGGGAAAGGTCTTTGCCAATGAAGTAAATTCTCACCGTGAGCAGATAATAGAGCTGGACAAAACCGGAACCCACCTGAAATATTTCAGTCAGAAACAAGATGTTGTCCTAATTAAGAATCTATTGATAAGTGTCCAGAGTCGGTGGGAAAAAGTGGTTCAACGGTTAGTAGAAAGAGGAAGATCTTTGGATGAAGCAAGGAAGAGAGCCAAGCAGGTAAACCTTCATAAAACCCTCTGAACTTGGAGATCAGTCAGTTCTACGTGTTGAAATATACATCATGCTGTTAAAGTACTTTTAGGCAGGCTGTATTCGTTGTAACAATTGTGGCACAAGGCCAAGGGGTTTATTTCCTGACTGTGGCCTGACTTTTAGTGGTGACATCACTCTTTGCCCTGGCAGCACCTTCCGGTCCTGGGGACTAATCTTGAAAAGACTGATTATAGCTTGGCTTCATAGACTAACCGTTATCAACAAGGTCCAAAAAGAGGCTCGGATTTTTTGTTATTAGGTTTGTTTGTTTTTCCCTTTGTCCTTGCAATCTCTACTCTCATACCCGGAGTAAGTGTATTATATCGCTACCTTGTGTTTAGCTCCTCAGCCAGACTTTGTCCACAGACTCTCAGGGCCGAGAGGTGGACACTTGACCCTCCAGGCAGCTTCCTGAAAGGGCTGATTCTGTGTCTGAGCTGCCGTGTGCTCCTCACTTCTCTGAATCTGTACCCTTGTTGACAGGCTCTTATTTCTTCTCTCGTATTTTGATGCAGTTCCATGCTGCTTTTAATTTAAGTGTTTGAACATTTTAGGGCTGTTTTTTTCCTTTTTCTTTTAATCTAGAGAATCTCGAGAATCTCACAAGGAATGCCCCTTCCTCTCTTCACCTGTTATTAATATTCCATTCCTAGACTAAACACAGAGAAGAGGTAAAATTCCATGTCTCTGTGCTCCAGGGAAGAGGAGACGCGCCTGCCTTGGTTGGCATGTATCTTTGAATTTTGCTAGAAACTCTGTAATGTTGAGGCTGAATTTTCTAATGACTCTTTTTGCCCCATTTAGTCGCATTTTCCTGTAATTGGCATCGGACTCTGTTCTTTTGGGGAACCAGGCTCAGTTGGGTGATACAAAAGATGTCACGGGAGTCACATGTTTCAGTGTTTAAAGCTCTCCGAATAAATTTGCTAAAAGCTTTAGAAATGACAAATTGATTTCTTGTAGGATTACATGCTGTATTATTTATTTTTGAGTGGGATGTATGATGTGTTCAGTGTTATCAGTGAGCCTGTGGAATAGAATCTGTCTCTTACTGTGTTTTTTAAGACGGTATTAATGATAAGCCTGACATCCTTCCCCCCACCAAGGTAGCAGTGTCCTCTGTAGTGTGGGTATTACTTGAGTTACGAACATCTAATTTATAGAAGTCTTCCTCCTTTTATAAGGAGAAAATAGAATTTTCTCATTTTATTTAATCTGTAAGGTTTTTCTGCTTCTTTTGGTGCAAAAGCATAGCATTTCTTCTATTTATGTGGCTTAAAAATAGTTTTTAAAGCAGGACCAGCCTTAGAATCTGTGCATTTGTATCATTAAAATTCCATCCGTGATAGCCGACATTATTTGTAGCAAGACTACCGAACACTGTGACTTTTCTTTCTTTCTTATTATCCTAACATCTTAGTTTGGGTTTGGATGTGGATCGTAGCTCTCTGACTTTGGCAGTTTCTATGCCTCTTCTGGCCTCTGTATTTTCATATTTAAATTGATTGGAGTTGTGGGAAGGATGTGTCAGGGAACAGGTTTGCGGTGAGGTGATCTCATCGGGCCCTGCCAGCCTTGTGATCCCATGCTCTTATTGTTTATTGCTAAGTGTCTTTTTGTTACTTCATTATTAATGTGCTTTGATATAAAACAGATTTTATTTTGATTACTTCAGTTTTTTGTTATGTGTCCATCCACTCAAGTTTATTATAAGAAGTTACTTATAACCAGTCTCACAATTTGGTATCCAAAAATAGTATTCATTAGTTCTCTGTGATAAACAGAAAAGAGACCGTGGCTGAAATCAAGTATACATAGCACCAGAATACTGCAAGGTCACAGATGCCGAAGAGAATTCTATCTTGTTAGAATTCACATACCGTGGGTGCTCTTACATGTAAAACCAGTACTTGAGGCACAGACATGAATTTGAGGATTTTGATAGCAGCAGTAAAGATACTGAACTCCCTTTGTATTAAGTAAGAATGGTAAGGCCTTTGTTGTTGTTGTTCTTGTTACTTTTTTTTTTTTTTAAGATTATATTTATTTATTTGACAGAGAGAGAGATAGCGAGAGCAGGAACACAAGCAGGGGGAGTGGGAGTGGGAGAGGGAGAAGCAGGCTTCCCGCCGAGCAGGGAGCCCTATGTGGGGCTCGATCCCAGGACCCTGGGATCATGACCTGAGCCGAAGACAGACGCTTAACGACGGAGCCACCAGGCACCCGTTCTTGTTACTTTTTAAGACCGATTTATAAACTTTATCCTTCATCCCTCTCTTTTTGTTCCTTTTCCTTAACATGGGAGTGAAACACCTCAGAAGTAAACCCAGATCTGTCAACGAGGGCAGTGGACAAATAAAATTTTCTTGACAGGTTATGTTAATTACTAAGCAAAAGGAAAGGGAGGGAAGTTCTCCCTGGTTCCCTGTTTCTAGGCTCATTTCTGTTTTTGTTAAAGTTTATGTGTTTGAATGAGTTATAACAAAGTGACCATGGGGGGACACGACCACAGAAACCAAGAGTTAATAAGACATTCGTAATCCGATGAAGCTACTACTTTCTTCTTTTTTAGGGGAAATTTGAATTAATAATTTTTAACATTTTCATTAACATTAATTTCTATTTTAAAAATATGCTAGATTTCTAATATAGCGAGCACACTGGAAAATTTTCTGGACGGAGATGTACATTTTTTTTACAGTTCCATGAAGCTTGGAGTAAACTTATGGAATGGCTAGAAGAATCAGAAAAATCTTTGGATTCTGAACTGGAAATCGCCAATGATCCAGACAAGATAAAAACACAACTTGCACAGCATAAGGTGGGTCTACAGTTAAGAAAAGCATATATGTCGTTCTGTATCTCAAGATGACTTTTAAATTCTTACTTGGTTGTGTATTTATTCATCACTAGGAAAAAAAAGGCTGTCCAGTATGGACCTCCATTAAATTTAAAACTGATTACCCTTCACATTGGTCAAGTGGCAATAGTATCTTTTCTCTCTGCTGACTATTCCACTATTCTAGGGTGAATTGTTAAAAGAAAATACACAAAATGAAAACTGAAATGTTCTATAATCTATAACATAGAAGATTTATAGGAGCTCAAATGTTGGCATTTCAGTTTTCCACATGTCTGTCTTGTAATTTCTTTTATAGATCAAATGCCATGTAGAAGATAATTTTACAGCAAAAAGTAATGTAAATTTTGTCATATATGTTCTTTCAAAACAGTTTAGTGGGGAAAAATTGGTTGCCTCTACACAAACTGGTATTTTATTGTATATGTGTTGTATATGAAATTCCATCCTTATCCTCAAAGACACATAGTTAGTGGCTTTCTTGTGTAGACTAGAAGGTGTAGAAACATATTATTTTATATTTTCTCCCTTTTATATTCATACCACATGGCATTCAAAGAACATTCCCCCCAGTCCTCCTCAACTCTTTGAATTTGGGTCCGTCATTCTGGTTATAAAGTGATCATCAGCCCTCAGGGTGAGGATATGGGTGAAAGAGAGTGGGTCCTGAAAAAACACTTTTATAGTTTTAAGCATCTACATATATATTATTGCTTGAAACATGATAATTTTTAAAAAGCTGGAAAAAATTGGGGTGATGTAGGATTTATCATCATGGGAAGTTCTAGCCATCATCTTCATATAGGTTGATTGCTTCCCTGGGTGGTTCTAACTAAGCTCGGGAGGTCATGATCCTAGGATGGCAGAAGGAAACATTGAGCACCTGTTCTTTGACTAGATGAGGACTTATGAGTGGCTTGTTCTGCTGGCACCCTCTGCCTTTGATCTGCCACACTCAATACTGACAGCACAATGACAGTGAGCAGCACCTTCCTTCCTTCCCCTCTGATGGAAAAAAGAGAGGCTCTTTCTCAAAATAGAATGCCTATTTGAACTTGAACATAGTTGTCATGTCATGGAATCTTATGAAAGTATACTGTGTGAGTAAGTTGGAGAACCCTAGAAATAAGAATATGTGAAGAACCCTGGTGGATTCTCTATTTTTCCTAGTGTGACTTGTTGCCAAAGTCAGCATTTGTCTGAGATAAGGGTACAAGGTACATTAAGCCAACTTTAAAAGTCATTTCTGTTCATCTTTTGGGTATTTTTCTGTTTTTAAAAAGTTTTAATCTGTCCTGTATTCAGCTATAACATTTTTTATGTATCTGTTCTTTTGAAAAAAATCTGTCAATACCAGGATTCTAAAACTAACATTCTGTTATTGAATAATAAGAAAAAAGTGAGAGAAAAAAACTACAGAAATAGTGTGGTATTGTAATGGTGTTTATTGCTTAAAAATTCCCGGATGAAGTGGCTTCCTATTATAAAACAAAATAAATATCTTAGTCATATTAAGACACTTAAAGTGTCTAGCTTTTAAAGGCAATAAAAGCTCATTAGGTAATTATAACCAAGGTTATTTTGGAAAATTATACATTTGCATAGCATTTTATTATCTAGGCTGATTCTCGTGTGCTACCAGGATTTGGAATCACTGTGGTGGTGTTTCCGTGATATATTATTATAAGCTTGTAAGATGCTGATTAAGTTGACCTTCCTTCCTTCCCATCCCTGAGAGTGTATATTCAGTAGCAGCTGTCTCATCCTTGCTATTACATACTTAAAAACACACACAAGATAGAAGATGATAATGAGAGGCCTGCAAAGACAATGTCCCTGCTCTAGAAAAGCTTGTAACCGAGTTGTGTAGACAGAATATAATCCAGCCCTCCCACACATATACACATTTACATGCACAAACATGCAGTTTAACAATGTAAAAATAGCAAAGTATAGATGTCACATTAGCAACATAGCTATTTGATACTGGAAAAGTAATCTGTAGATCCCGAGAGACTTTTGTAAGGCATCATAGAGGTGAGGAGGAGGGGGATAGGCTTGCCAAGGGGTGTGACTAGAATGAGCAGTAGGTCAGAATGTAGGAATTTCAAGATGTGGTTCTTCTTTGTCCCTCATCCTGGCTCACAGATAAAATTATATGTAACATCACTGTGAACATCCAAGATGTGTGACAACAGATCTGTCTGACCAAAAACCAAAACTGTAGTAAATTTACAGATTATGAGTCACTGTGTCCACATAGGACCTTTAGTTACTCGTTGAGTGTTAACTACTTTTCCCTTTCCAAACTCTTGGGTTTTTCAATAGTCGATTAGCAATTTCATTTTATTATAACCAGTATACTGTTTGTGGTTTATAGCTACAAAAGATTCAAGATTTGTTTTGCTTTGAAATTATTGTCTTCATAGTAATAGGTACTCTCAAAGACACCTGGTTTCTGAGAAAAATAAATTCTTCAGTTTATAAAGATTCTTTTCCACCCTGGTTGGAATTATAAAATTCCTGGACTTGATTATTTCCTGATGTCTTCCTCTATTTAGACTCCATTTATTAGGGGCGACTCTTGTAATGCCTCTTACCTATTTATTAGTCCTAAGTAGAAATGCATACTGTTTTCTTGTTAAATATATAGGAGTTTCAGAAATCACTTGGAGCCAAGCATTCTGTCTATGACACCACCAACAGAACTGGACGTTCTCTGAAGGAGAAAACCTCCTTGGCTGATGACAACCTTAAACTGGATGACATGCTGAGTGAACTCAGAGACAAATGGGATACTATCTGTGGAAAATCTGTGGAAAGGTAAAATGTTCTTTAAGGCAGTTTGGTTAACTTGTAGGCTTCTTTTGAGTATACAATTGTGGTGCTGCTTTGTAGGAACATTCTAGGAACCTTAAATACCTCCTTTGCCTGGGAACTTCTGGTCATCTGTAATATCGTAATTACATACTGCCTGCACCGAGAACACTTCGTTGTTCATTATTATTTATTTTTAATTACTCGATTCACTCAAAAGTGATATTATTCTCCAAGCCTGTCCTCTCATACGTGACTTGTCACTGGTCTCCCCATGTCTGCTCTTGTCCTCCTTAATCCAATTTCCCCATAACTACGAGGGTGGTCTTTTTAAAATATGAATGGGATCTTGTCATTGCCCTGCCTCATACCTTTTAGGAACTTAATACTGAGTGTGAACCAAAACACAGGCTCCTTAATGTGGTGGGCAAGTTCCTCCCAATCTGACCCTGGTGTTCCCTTCCAACTCCATCCACCTCTTTCCAGTCTTCTTTCTCATTTTACTTGAAACGTGAAGACCCAGAACTAATTTCAAAATCTTTAAGTACTTAGGAAGTATAATACTAGTAGAAGAGTTCAAATATCTTAGAAATGTGTTCAAATAATTCATATATCCTTGATCTAATTACTTCTGTCAGTATCAAGGTTAAATAGAATATTATATTCTAGTAATAAAATTATATTAGAATAGAAAATTAGAATATAGTCTGTAGTATATATAGAAAGAATATAGAAATTTTGGTGTTAATTTTTTAAAATCCTTAAAACCTTCAATTTCAAAAGATTATGTGTTTTTTACAATGTCCTATAAATGATTTCATGGCAAACAGACACACGAACGCCAGGGGTTGGAGATGGGGCAGGCTGTGACCACAGACAGCATGTTGGACGTTAGGGGGATGACGGAACTGTTCTGTTTCTTGAGTATGATGATGGTTACATGAATCTCTACATGTGTTACAATTCATAGAACTGTACACTCAAAAAAGTCAAGTTTACTGTATGATAATTTAAAACAAAAAAAATTTTAAAGCATATTTTTTTTAATGAAGAAACTGTGAAGGGTCAGTGATTTCTAGAGGTGATGATGAGGGAATTTTCCGAAAACAGATGCGATCTATTTAAGGAATAACAAAGAAAATTTGAGAAAAGTTTTGTTATTTTCTAAGGAAAGCAAAGAAACAGCATTGAATACCAATATATTGCTTTTTTCTTTGAGGACTGCTCAACCTTCATAAATGGATTTTAGATGTTCGGATATATAGGGTGGCTTTTTTGTTGCTCAGATTGATTTTTCCACCTTTTTCCCCCAGACAAAACAAATTGGAGGAAGCCCTGTTATTTTCTGGACAATTCACAGATGCCTTGCAGGCCCTCATTGATTGGCTGTATAGAGTTGAACCCCAGCTGGCAGAAGACCAACCTGTCCACGGAGACATTGATTTGGTGATGAATCTGATCGATAATCACAAGGTATTATTATCTGGGACATTTGATTGATCTCATTGATTATCCTGAGATTAGAGGAAACTGTAACCCCTTACCTTAGCCTTTTAAAATCTGGAGATTATATATCATACTGCATAACAGTCTTTAATATTGATACATGTGTACATTTGAGCAGAATCAGGAAGCCAACTTCAAAAGTGATACAGGGAAATTAGTATCAATTGAGATACTTTTTTTTTCTTCCAATTTCCAGATCTAAAACCTTTTAGAACTTAGAAAGTGGTTTCATTCTCTGGTGCTTTAAAACATGTTCCAAGAATGTTTTACAGTCTTTTGTTATGTATGTAAATAATTATGTAATGTAATTTAAAATCACTCCCTCAGTAACCTGGAACTTGGTCATTGCATAAGTATATGAATTTGTGACATGATCTATGGGGGTCAAGATAGGCTGCTTTTCTGTTATGAAAAACTGTTTTAACCTTGCCCCTTGAACTCTAGCAATTTATGAGCTATCAGCGTAGGCTCTGAGGGATTCGATTATTACTTTAAGTCAGGTGGTTTCCTTGCAATCTCCTGAGATGGATTTAAAATTTTTGTTCCAATCAAAGGGAATATTCAAGACCTCCAACTGATACTGAGTGCAAGGTCCAAAATTATGGTAAAATGTTATAATACAACTTAAAGAACCTCGAAAACAATCTGAGGCACAGTAGTAATGTGGAATGGTTGTACCAGAGTAGACTTTATATACAAATATCTTACAGCACTGTACTTGAACTCATATTTTATTTCTCCTCTGTTATTTTTGAACTCAGAAAATTTATTTCATTTTAAAATGTTTTCTTTATACTTCCCTAGCTATGCTATTTTGATCTTAACCTGTTCCTTTTTAAATAGTTGGTCCTTTTGCATATTTATTTCCCCTTTTCTGGTTCTGTTATCTGATTATATCTATAAAAGAGAGTTTGTTGCATTTGAATATTATCAAAGAATAAATGAAGAATTGTGATTGGGCCTACAAAAATTAAGAATTTTGAGTTTTGTTGCTTTGCCTATATTGAAACAAATGTTTTGTGCATGATTAATACAAACTTTCTTATTCCTTGGCATTCATTCAATGAGTAATGAATAGTGTAATGTTACTTTTTACATAAATGCCATTTGTATAAACTCACTGTCTAAATATTTACTCCCTTCAGCACTTGCCAGGTTTTTATATATTAAAGGTCATCAAGAATAAGTTAATCATTCAGCATTAGTAATACAACTGGAAGGCTTGGGAAGAAGTTTAAGTTCACAAAGTACATTGGCAAGTCTGCTCAGAACTATCGGGCTAGTCCTATCACAAACAGATTATATAAACACTGTATTTTCTGTGCCTGTGTGTGTATGTGTGTGTGTGTGTGTGTGTGTCTGTCTGTCTGTCTTCAGACACATCTCATTTAACACCATTAGAGTGAAATCAAGCAAATAATTCATTCCACTATGTTTGGATTGTTTTTGATGGCCTCACTTTCATGAATGATCTGATTATCAGAATAGAAACTCATGGATAGAGCCAAAATGATAAGATGTGCTTAGTAATAATTCATTTGTGATCATCTTTTAGAAAAATAAGTTAATATTATTCTATCCATGAGCTTGGTTAATTTGTGCTCGCTTCGGCAGCACATATAGTAAAATAAGCTTGGTTAATTTGAAAGATATAGTTGTGTACACAGACTCTTGGATCAGAAATGAAGGACCCTGGGCTCATTTTTTGGATTAGGTCTATGGCCAAAAGAAGCCAGTCTAACTCCTGACACATCAAAGTTTATCAAAATTAGGTAAGAGGGGGAAAAAAGCTTTTCTTCCAAAATGACAGGTAAGGATGTAAGCATCTAAAATTTGACACTGGAGGTTAGTTCTCAGGATACCGAAAGCTGAAGCCGTGTTGCAGAGAAAAAGACTGCACACCACTTCCCTGTGAGCACCCCTGCCATTCCCTCCAGTAACCCCCGTGCAGTACCCCAAGATTGCTTAGTTCTTTGTTAGTCTGTTGGATATGTCTGTTAATTAAGAGGAATGAGGTAGCCTGCACATCTGGGCACTTAGAGGATTTGAGAGGAATTGGGATGCCGTACTAAAGAATTATAGAAAAAAGAGAATGTGATGTTTTCTTTTGTGCCATTGAAACTGAGTGGCCACCATTATTTAAATCCAAGGCATCATTTGAAAATTAAGGTTTGTTCACTCAGGAGAGTGCTAGAAGATTGAACAACTTTACCATGTTCTTCACAGCGCTCTGATAGGAGCAATGTGTCATGACTTAGCTCCTGAAGATTCTGTGAAAAGTATGACTCATTAAACTGTAGATCTTAGAGACTGGTACATGAGTCATGTACACATATATTCCAGCTGTGTTTTACTGGTTTCGTTTTGTCGTTAAAAATAAATTTTTTATAAAAATATGCTCTTTCTAGGTTTTCCAAAAAGAACTGGGGAAGAGGACCAGCAGCGTGCAGGCCCTGAAGCGCTCGGCACGAGAGCTCATAGAGGGTAGCCGAGACGACTCCTCCTGGGTCAAGGTCCAGATGCAGGAATTGAGCACACGCTGGGAGACCGTGTGTGCACTCTCCATATCAAAGCAGACACGCTTGGAAGCAGCCCTGCGTCAGGTAGAAGTCTTGTAAATTGCAGCTGGGGGTAGTGAGAAAGCTATCAAAGCCTCAACAAGAACTGCTCTTGTGGAGAACTGCTTCACTCCTCCTTTCTTAACTGGGACAGTGATGGAGGAGTAGATTCTTAGAGCATCCTTGCCTTGCTTCCCCCCAAGAATTTAAATTAGTCACAGAGGAAAGTTTTCTCATCTTCACATAAAAGTGCTGCTCTCTTAATTTTTCAGCCCGAATGTGTAATGGGCTGCTCTGCATCTAACATCAGATTGTTAAAATGGTGAATTAGTCTTCATATAGGCCTTTTTGATATATTAGAGGTCTTACATTTGTAAAGTGTAGCAACATGTATCTTTATCTTTTTAGTGGTAATGATGCATATCGTTAATCAATGTAAATGTAAGACTTTTTTTTTTTTCATTGAGAGAAGGACTCTATACTAACAAGCATCTTTGGGGATCTTCTTCGGGGTGTGTGTGTGTGTGTGTGTGTGTGAACTGTTAGGCAGAGGAATTTCACTCAGTGGTGCATGCCCTGCTGGAGTGGCTGGCTGAGGCGGAGCAAACCCTTCGTTTCCATGGTGCTCTCCCAGACGACGAGGATGCTCTTCGGACGCTCATTGATCAGCATAAAGTGAGTTATATAAATGCTAAGTAAAATGAAATGAGAAAATCCAATAGACTCATGATTGTAGATATGAACTGCATGCATATTTCCCTTCCTGAGAAGTAATTAAAGATCTGGCACATTTGAGAATTTACCCGTGTCCTCCTTGCTTACATAGGTGTGTCCCCATGCACCCAAATAAGTGTAGCTATCTTTCCATGCTTTCTTTATGAAGAAGACAAGCAAGTAATTTAGTAACTGGTCTTAAAATTTTATTTTTCAATCTCTGCCAGTTCTGGCTTTAATCGAGATCCACCTTAAATTCTTTTGAGGAGTAGCCCGTAGTATAAATTATAAACTTAAAATGAATTCTGTAAGTAGATACACTATTGAATAGTTAACCAAATAAAAATATGGCCACTGAGTTTTCAGGTCAACTTCTATTTTGTAACAGTGCCTAGAACTAGCAAAACCCTCAAGAGAGTGGTCTGGATACCTCTTAACACATGTGGGTTTTTTTTTTTTTTTAACATTTGACTTTTAAAAAATTAGAAATTTTGCAGTGCTAACACTGAATGCGATATTGGTGTCAACATGTTCATTTAAAAGGTCTGTTTAACACCCCTGAATAGCTCATCTTCCAGTGTCAGGTTCGAAGGATGTCATTAGTGCCAGGGTAGCATAGATTATGTCATCTGGGGAGACTTCTTACTTGTGATGACTGTGCTCTTTCAATGATGGGTTGCCTAACCTATAGCGATGAAATACTGCCTTGTCATTAATGAAAGTGATGCGAGCTTGTCTAACATTATCTGGAGGAATGGAATGCTCCATAAACCATTTAAAATCGAAGCTAGAATGTAAGAGTAGGAAAATGACATCAAATTTATTATAAATTTTTGATTCGGCTCAGTGTTTTGAAGAGCTCGAGTTCCACTGACACAGTTGGGTCTCAGAGTAGCTTCTTGAAGCCCTGTTTGAATATCTAACACCTTACAGTAAGGTGTCACCACCCTCATAGCAGGAACAGGAAACCCCCAGAAACATCAGGAGGCAGGATGTCCACAGCAGAGGTAGTGTTGTGGGGTTTTTTGTTTTTGTTTTATCTTTACATATTTTTAAATAGTGTAAAATTACATGTAATTTTATAAAGGGCTGCTTAGTACTAATAATTTGCAGTAACATCATCCATTCTTTCTAATTTCCTCTGCTTTCTTCACACATGACCAAATAAAAGTAAAACAGGATATTTAATTTTTTAGCCCCAGGACCAGAGACTTCTCAGTACAATCCACTTTCTAAAAATGGCAAGCTTTCCCAGGTGAGCACAGAATGCAAGCAGGGGTTGATCGTCCAGCCCACGGCACTCTGGGCAGGACTCTTGCGCTGCTAGGTTAGGGGTGATTAAAGGTATATGGTCAGATCACCTGTCCTTGGGAAAGCACAGCTATTATTGACTTCTGGTTTTCTCTTCCTAGTAAAGCTTTTTTTTTTTCCTTCCAGTTAAGCAGATCTATATTGGGGGAAATTAAAATACTTTTAAAAGTAGGTTATGATATTTAAAAAGTAGGTCATGTTAGTGGAGTATATTGTTAATCCAACCTTGACACGACAGCAGTAAAAATATGTAAATGAAAGTTAAAAAGCATTTATTCAGTCACAAAGACACAAAATTGAATAAGACACAGTCTTTTGATCTTGTGGACCTTAATGTCCAGGGAGAGTATGTGAGGAAACATAGCAACATGTCAGAGTAGGAGGTATATGACAGAGCTGCGTCACAGAGCCCGAAAACAAAAGGTTACTAGACATTATAGGAAACACTTAGATTTTCAGATGATCACCCTGATCACATGGCATGGGCAGTACGGAGTGTCAGCTCTCTCTGCAGCCTCTGCAGCCCTTGTTCCGGACTAAGGAATCCGTCTTAGTGCTATGGTCCAGACTGGGGTGCTGGCGGATGCTTGAAACTCACTATGAGGTTTTGGAAGCATGCGACCTTTTTTTTAAGGCAGAGGTCCTCATTTGTAGCCACACTTTCAGAGTTCTGTGACTCCTGTATCTATGGATACAGTTCTGATGGTAGAAAGTACAGTTATATGTGTGAGACATTTGCAAAAAGGTTGATTTGAAAGCATTTTGAAGCCCGTCAAAGCTTCTTCATCCCACCAGAGCAGGGGATGGCTGTTTCTGGCTGTCAGGCTGTCAGGCTCACCCCCTTCAGGCTCTCCCCAGCTCTTTCCTGCTGGACATTGGGCCCTCTCTCCCTCACCCCGAACATTTATAGTTCCTTGCCCACCCTTCTCTCTTCCTTTTTGGTACATATTCCTCTCATTCCTGGCACACAGTTCATGCTATTTTAAATATACAACCTCCTAGTCTTACTTGTTAGGACATTTTTTTTTCAGTCTATATTATTTTTGTCTCTGGTAATACTATCTCTCCTAGTCCTATTCTCCATTACTATACTTATAAGATATCCAGATATAGAAGAGTGTTTTTTGTACATAACATGTTTTGTAAAGCATGAGATGTTATCCACGTACTTAGAAATAAATGTTAGAAAGTACTTCATTTCCCATTTTTGTCCCTTCTCCTCTCTTAATTCCCCAATTAGTGAATTATTTCCAGCTGTGAATGAAGCAACTGAAGTTCTCGTGTATTGTCTAACTCTGACGGTCACATGCACGTCACTGGAGTTTTGTTTTCAGCCAGAGCCAGCAGCTAATCGAGGTCTTTGTTTCTGCCCTAGGAATTCATGAAGAAACTGGAAGAAAAACGGGCCGCGCTGAATAAAGCTACCAGTATGGGAGACGCCGTCCTGGCCATCTGCCACCCTGACTCCATCACCACCATTAAGCACTGGATAACCATCATCCGGGCCAGGTTTGAGGAGGTCAGTGGGTCTCAGGTCATTGTTAGAGCAGCAACAGCTTTGAGAATTGGGGGTAAAGAAACTTCAGCAGTTGAGATACATTTATGACCATGGGAACAGGAGGCCTCTGCAAAGAAAAATGCTCTTTAAAATACCTTCCTGTGTGCATGACCTGTCTCTGCAGTCTGCTTTTATTTAAAAAGTTAAAGCCGTTTTGCAGCTATGTCCCTGAAGCATGAAAAGGCAAATATTTGGTTCCCTGTATGATTTTTTTGTCCCACTTCCACATTATCTCTGTCGAGTAATCCAGCACCGGAATTGTACTTCAGGGGAGTATATGCTTGGGGAATGGATTGCGTACATGAACTGAACTCTGTATTTTAAGATTTTAGCTATTTTTATTTCCACTCAGTGCTACATGGAATAAGCATCCTTGAGCCTTCAGAAAATGCATATCTGAACTCAGATTAGAAATCTCAAGGAAGCCTGGGTGTTTGACACCCATCTCTAAGTAAGGGGGCAAACATCAGAGGGGGCTCTCATGTCCTCCGCAAGCTGGGTCTTGGTACCACTGATGGGATCTAGAAAGACTGGAAGTGTTATGACTCCAGGCCCAGGATGATCCAAATTTTCATTTAAATGCTGTGTATTTTTACATCGATTAAATTATTACCTGAGATGGATGAAATTCAGAGATATTTGTCTCCCCAACAGGTGCTGGCCTGGGCGAAGCAGCATCAGCAGAGATTGGCAAGTGCTCTGGCTGGGCTCATTGCGAAACAGGAATTGTTGGAAGCTTTGCTGGCTTGGTTGCAGTGGGCCGAGACTACACTTAGTGACAAGGACAAAGAAGTCATCCCCCAGGAAATCGAAGAGGTGAAAGCCCTCATCGCAGAACACCAGGTAAAATAAATACCATCCTAACCCCTGTCTTCTCAGGTACTGTTTTTATTTCACTACCGTACTTCTCAGAAGAGTGCTTTGTGCTTGTTACCTTCACTTCCTCGAACACACTCAAGTCCTTCCTTACACTTACCTTCCGCTCCACCCTGTCCTTCTGCTCCATCTTCTGGCGACCTCGCCCTCCCGTCCTTTATTGTTCCATCCTTGCATATTCTACTCTCTGCTGCTACACATCTCCCACGGTGACCGTCTGTACTTCAAATACATCCTGTCTACAAGGGAGCGCATCGTCTTGCTCAAAAAAAAAAAATGACTTCTCTATCCTACCTGTTTCAAACTGAAATGATGGGTGTCACACTACCTCTGATTTATTTGTTTGCTTGTTACTTTGTTTGGTACACTTTTACAAAGGGAAACATTACTAAGTCAGCTTAGTTGACTAAGCAGTTAATATTGCTATTAGATTTTTAATAAAGGTCTGAGCCATCGATGTCCGTAATGGCCCTGAAGGGCCTCACGCCATGTTCTCTGTGATCAGAGTTCTCCAGTGTGACAGATATTCCAGAAATGTGTTTCTCCACTCTTCGCTTTTATCCCCCTCCTCTTTTTTTCATCCCTTTTCACCACAGTCTTGGTCTTTGCTGCATATTCCAGATATAGGGATATCTAAGTTAGCAATAATAATATAAGCCTAAGGAGACAAGACAAGAAGTAGCAAGATAGTCAGACCTCTTAAATGGAAACTTTAACCTGAATAACTTTTATCTCCCTTGGCATAGCGTATGTATCAACAGAAATAATTTAAAATATATCCATATTTAATGTGGTTGCTGTATGTCACTGTATATCAAAGCCATCCTAAGTATTTCAAGTATGTAAGTGAAATGTGCCGCAGAGAAGCCCTAAGGACCAGCCCAGGTAATTAGTTGCTTTGCAGATAAATGCTCACTTTAAGATTCTTCAGGAAGAGCTTGGAAGCTCTGGAAGATCCTGGTTGATACACAGATAGGTTATATCAGTTATTCAGCTGTTCCCATGTGTGGTCTTCAAACTAAAACAAATTACTGTTACAGTGCTCTAATTACTTACCAGGTATAACATTTTATATTCTTTAGATACGAGTAAATGCTATGTTATGGTGGCTTACATTTTTCCCCCTAAAGATACAACAAGTTGGTTTATGCCTTTTTTTCCAGGATGAATTTCAGAAATAATAGCATGGTCTTTTTATCCTTTGTTTTTAGTTCATTTCTGAAGATAGTTTTCTCTGATGTACTTATATTTAACTGACATTGACATTTCAGACCTTCATGGAGGAAATGACCAGAAAACAACCTGATGTGGACAAAGTTACCAAGACCTACAAGAGGAGAGCGGCTGATCCTTCCTCATTACAGTCCCATATTCCAGTCCTGGATAAGGGACGAGCAGGAAGTAAGCAGTGGCCAATTTCTTACACGGCTAAAGCCAAGGAAGTTAGTTTTGAGTTGTCGTTTGAAATTTCAGAGCAATTGGTGATTCTATGAGCTCCTCTCTGTCATAAAAGTTTTCCTTGAAAGAATACATGGGCTCAAATATTGTAGCAGCTTATTTAAAAATAAAGAAAAAGATATATCCAGGTCTCTCTGTGTAGTTTTATTTGCTTGAAGGTTATCTTTTAGATTAGCTAGAAGAAATTGGAAAAAATTTGCAACAAGAACAGAAACCATCATCCCCTTTTGCTTCTATTATGTAAATAACCTTATGGTGGGATGTAACAGAAATGACCATGACCTGGATAAAGTTCACGACCTAACTGTTCATCAGTGGCCAGCAGTCTGGTAGATTTTGCCCATATTCATATGACTTCAGGCTCTATTTACTTCTCAGACTACCTTGACTCCACGAAATGAAGTTACAAAGGGACATTAAAAACAATAATAGCTGGCTTGGAGAAGATTTAAAAGAAGCACAATTTATATCTGAATAGTGGTAATTTTATATATTCCCAAATGGTGCTTTAATAAAATGATTTCACATCTTTTGTAGTTGCTGTATTACACAAGGGGACAAGGTAACAAAGTGGTTAAAAACTCTGGAGGCAGACTCCTTACCAGCTGGGAAATTGAACCTGGGACAAGTTACTTACACTCTCTCTGAGCCTCAATTTACACATTTATAAAGGGGATAATTATAACCTCATTGGATTCTGGTGAGGATTAAATGAGCTAATGTGTATGAAGCGCTTAGCATACTTCCTGGCATGTAGTTAAATGCTCAATAAATATTAGCTGTTGGTATTTTTGTATAGCCTCGTAGGAGTTAGGAACTCTGGCCAAATCCCAGCTTGGACGCTCACTTCCTTTATGACTTTAGGCCAGTAGTTTTTCTAGGGCACATTTAACCATTTAGTTAGATGAGGAAAATCCATTGAGACAGTTGTTCTCTGATGTTATAGAAACTTGTGAAAAATAGCCAGAAAAGAGGGAGAAAATGTTAGTAAGGCAGTAAATTGGGGTATGAGACTATGCACAGGAAACATACAATCTCTGTGGAAAATGGACTTGGATGAAACCTGGGATCCTACACACACGTCCATATTTGATCAGAATTTGTAAAGTATCTTGCTGTGACTCAAATGAATGGCCACTGTCTCCTGCCCTCACTTGCCCTCCTTCTAGCCATCTTTTCTAAGAAGGACAGCTGGTTTTGTGTAGTTGATTCTAAGATAAGTCTCACTGCCCTGGGAGATTTCTTTTATCATGCCTTAACAAAAGACAGGATCACAAGGTACTTCGTTGTCAGTGAAATGGCATGGATTTTAAGCTGGAAAATGTTTTAAACATAATTTTATAAAGAGAGCTTTCCAGTATTTAAATGCCCCTGTCAGGATATGTTTCTCTATTTTATATGAAAATTATGTGATCCTTGGTAAATAAAACAGATCTGGACTTGAACATTATACATCATCTAAATAAGATATTTCTAAATAATTAAGTTGATTCAGTCTTAGCTAGGAACAATAAAGGCCAGGCCTTAACATATTTCAGAACCCTGGAAACTGTCCTCCTAACTGAAGTTGTATTTTAATAGGAAAGCGCTTTCCGGCATCAAGCTTATATCCCTCTGGATCACAGACACAAATTGAAACCAAGAATCCCAGGGTCAACTTATTGGTGAGCAAATGGCAGCAAGTTTGGCTCCTTGCGTTGGAAAGGAGGAGAAAGCTTAATGACGCCTTGGACAGACTGGAGGAGGTTAGAAAACTCCTATATTCAGCACCCCTGATATATGGGATGTGGGTTTAGGGAATCAATAAAGTAAAAAACAACAGTTGACCCTTGAACAACATGAGGGTTGGGGATGCCAGCATCCTCCCCCTCCCTGCCCCCCCCCACACACACTGCATAGTCAAAAAATCCATGTATAACTTTTGATTCCCCAAAACTGAAATGCTTAAAAGCTTACTGTTGACCTGAAGCCTTATCAGTAGTAGCCTCTGTTGACCAAATGCCTTACCCATGATAAGCAATTAACGCAAATTTTGTATGTTGTGTGTGTTATATACTGTATTCTTACCAGAAAATAAGCTAGAGAAAAGGAAATGTTATTAAGAAAATCACAAGGAAGAGAAAATACATCTTTTTTTATTTTGTAAAAAACCTGCATGAAAGTGGACCCACACAGTTCAAACCCATGTTGTTCAAGGGTCCACTATAATATGTTTTAACATAATCAGAAGCTGACTGCATAAGAAAAGATCCAGCTTAACATATGTTTGCTTGGTATTACCTGGGAAATATTACTATTGATAATTCAGATATTTTCATTATATATATATATATATATATATATATGTTCTGTGGTCTGAGATTTAGAGTTTCAGATTCTGAAACTGTGAAGTTTTTAGAAACCTAGAGAAGGTAGAATGGCAAACAGCAGGGAGAGAGCAGAGGTGGTAAGTGCTGCTGAGCTGGGCCTGCTGTCTGGTGGGCATAGAACTTACCAGTAGTGTTTCTTTGGGGCCGTCCACCTTTGTCACATTGGCACTCTCAGAAATTTTCAGTTTGACTTCTTGAGGAGCTTTATTTGTTTCTTTTATTTGAAAAGAAAAACCAGTGACAGGAGTGAAATTCCAGGAAAGATGTTCCTGTACTCCCTTTGCAAGATCAGACCTTTTTTTTGAAGTCAGAAAGACCTGTACGTGATCTGGAAGGTCATTAAAAATAACTTTATTCATAAAGTATGAGATATCATTTGAGCCCCATATGAACCAAAATACCTTTTGTCCTTTCCAGCTGAGGGAATTTGCTAACTTTGATTTTGATATCTGGCGCAAAAAATACATGAGGTGGATGAATCATAAGAAATCTCGAGTGATGGACTTCTTCAGGAGAATTGATAAAGATCAGGACGGGAAAATAACCCGACAAGAATTTATTGATGGAATTCTTTCCTCAAGTAAGTCCCAAGAGAGATGACTCTAAATGATGTCATTTTTAAAGAAAATAAGCACAGTTTAAACTTGTGTTACCAGTGAAGCATTGCCTTTAAACTTGGCTATGAAGTCACTGCCCTCAGTGACGTGTCCTTGGTGAAATGTGTGGTTTTGGAGTCAGGCATACTTCGTACTCATGTAACTGCAGTTAGTATATTCCTTGTTCCACTGCAGCTGTGTCCTCATTAGTATAATAAAGCTAATAATCTGATTCTTAGATTGTTTGTTTTGTCCGACCTGTAATGGGAAATCAATCAATTCAAGTCAGCCTCTTCCCTTTTTTGTTCTAATTGATACTTAATTCTTGTCATTAGTGGGAAATTAGAACTCTATAAAAATTCTTAAGGTATGTGTCACCTTGTTTGATGGTTGAGTCATATGGACGTGATTTCTCTGGCAGATGTTACTGGAAATAATTCTTAAATTTTATATAATCATATGAGTATATATGATATGAATTCATATATATATAATTCATATATTCCTTAAGTAGAGTGGTAGTTGAACCATATGAAATTGGCTAATTTTAAACAGTTTTCAACCTAGTAAAACAGCAATTTCAAATGATTCACCCTGGTAGTAATTAAAGATAAATATAGGTCCCATATATAGTGGTTTCATTTGTTATGCTATAAATCAGCTTTTAAGAGGATTTTAATATGTTTGATGACTCTGATAATTTAACTGGCTACATTAAGATAAAAATAATACAGTTGAGGCAGAATTAGCAAGTTATACTACTTAACTTTTTTTTTAAGATTAAATCTTTTTGTAAAATGTTGTTATAAATAGCAGGTCTTAAAAACTTTCACTGGTGGGGCGCCTGGGTGGCTCGGTCGTTGGGCATCTGCCTTCGGCTCAGGTCATGATCCCGGGGTCTTGGGATAGAGCCCCACATCCGGCTCCCCGCTCTGCGGGGAGCCTGCTTCTCCCTCTCCCATTCCCCCTGCTTGTGTTCCCTCTCTTGCTGTGTCTCTCTCTGTCAGATAAATAAGTAAAATCTTTAAAAACAAAAAACAAAAAACAAAAACAACTTTCACTGGGAATGTAGTATGGCTTATTCTGAGAGTATCTTAATTATCATTTATACGTGGAATCTACATACAGAGTGAAACTCACAGAGAGTAGAAAAGAGGTTGCCAGGGGCTGGGAGGTGGTGGGGGAGGGAATAGGCAGAGCCTGGTAAAAGGGTACAAACTTTAAGCTGTATGATGTGTAAGGTCTAAGGATCTGAAGTATAACCTGATGGCTACAGTTGATAACACTGTATTGTGTAGTTGAAATTTTCTGAGTAGAACTTAAACATTCAGAAAAAAACAAATATGTGAGGTGGTGGGTGTGTTAATTAACTTCATGGGAGGACTCCTTTCACAACATGTACAAGGATCAGATCATTGCGATGTACACCGTTCAGTATCTTACAGTTTTATTTTTCAGCTATACTTCAGTAATCTTACTTTACTATTATTTTGAAAATTTTAGAGTTTCCAACCAGCCGCTTGGAGATGAGCGCGGTGGCAGACATCTTTGACCGAGACGGCGACGGGTATATTGACTACTACGAATTTGTAGCAGCCCTTCACCCAAATAAAGACGCCTATAAACCCGTCACTGATGCCGACAAAATCGAAGATGAGGTACTCCATATCCCCCACCCCCTGCAACAGCAGCATTGTGCCGCTGCCAGGATACCACGTGCAAATTCATGCAGCCATTTTATCTTATGTACTTCCATCTTGAGTTGTTGTGTCGAGGGGTTTACAGACTCCGCGATGTAATGTTAACTTTAAGTGGACATTTCGTCATTGTTTTTGGCAGGTGACAAGGCAGGTAGCGAAATGTAAATGTGCAAAACGATTTCAAGTTGAACAGATTGGAGACAACAAATACAGGGTGAGTTTTCAAAAATTAACGGTTTAGTTCTCTTGAAGGATAAAAATGGAAATTTATATACAATTTGAACTGCATTGCTTTCCAGGAATGCTAATTATTTTTTACCTTACGTCACAATAGAATGGTATATGAAATTCCAGCTTTTGTCATTTTAAATTATATAGAGATAGCCTGCATTTTGTAAATTAGGACATGTCTTTGACACACGCTTCACTTTGAGGAGGAAAACACATCCCACATACTCAGGTTGCTTCCTATGACTTTATAATATATTTTATTATGATTACAGGTAAGTTTTCATATTTCTAATAAAGCTATTCAAAGGCAGAACCACGAAGTTAAAAATGTTGAATCATTTTCAGAAATACGAAAAAGGGGCAAAGGTTTCCACTTGGGTAGTTACTTTTCCTTTTATTCAGAATCTCAAAAGCTCAGTTCACCTTCTTCAAAATAATTATTTGAACACCAGTGTGACTTTGTCACTCCTCTATCTTTTTCTTCTCTTTTTTGGAATATCTCTTACATGTAGTAGCTAGATAGGAAATGTGCTGAGTTTCCCTAATACAGTATGTTACTTACAAGCGAAATTTCTTTTTGATTTTAGTTTTTATATTTTCATATTGAAAAATATTCGACATATTTGAATTTCTAACCTAAATTTGAAACCCAAGGATTTAAAAAAAAAAAAAACTTTTATAGAAAATTTACTGATTATATGGTTTGAAGTGGGTACCTGCACATCTCTAAACTAGATACTATATCCAGGAGCCCAGAGTGTGAAGGATTGTATGTGTGTGTTCTAGAGTCATATAGAAAGTTTCCTATTGAACTAATTGTGTCTTTCTTCCATTTTTCATTTTTTTTTTTTATCAGTTCTTCCTGGGAAATCAGGTATAAACCAGTGGAATGTATTCTCAAGTTCCCAATGATTTTTTTTTTTTTTAACTTTAATTCATAGTCATTAAAGCTTGCCATGGCCAATCTTTCCCATGCTGTTGCCCTAGCTACTACATTGTTGGTTGGCGTGGTGTTTCTGTAAACGCTGTTAAGGGTCCTTGATCCAGGATTCCTTTTTGCCGTGTGTCTCAAATGAGGAGATTACTTTTAAGCAAACCAGATAATAAATTGTAGCTTGACTGGTCACAGTGTTACAAATGCAATTTTTAGTTCCAGTTTATAATGAGACTGCTAGCATGTGTTTTATGCAAATACTTATTGGAACACAGATTTGATGCTGCACATATCTCTATGCTGTGTTTTACTATTGAGGTAAAAAAAAAAAAATCAAACATTGAGGTCATGTGGTTGACAGTAGCTAGAGAAGGATCCGCACTGGGCAGTGACGTGGGAAGACAAGAGTAGTGAGAAGTCTCCCTGGCGCTCAGCCACAGGTAATGTGTTCTCTCCAAAGCAGCGATTGTCCCATTTGTCCTAAATCACTGATTCAGGGCTTTGCATCTTCTGAGTAGAAATTTTAACTCTGGTATCATTCCTTTTGAGGAAATGTATCTCTTATAACTTCTATGAAATCTTAAAATCACACTTTATCCCGTTTTGACTTTACATTGAAGTCAGTATAAACTGTCCAGTGGCCCTGTGTCATGATCACAATTTTTAGAACTAAAGAGAAATTGTGTTTTGATTTAAACAAAAGAGAAGAGTTTTTCACTGTATGCTTTTGGAAAGAACCATACTATTTATAATACCTGACCATATCATGTTAGATATTACTCTGCCACTCGGTTTTTAAGCCGTATTACCTCTCAAGTTTCAAATTCCCTATTATCCCCATTCATTGCAAGCACATAATTTTTTCAAATAGAAATTTCAGTTCCTTTGAATAGATGTCTTTAAGACTTGGCATTAGTTATAATAGATAAAAAGTTACTGTTCTGCTCACTTCTTGTTATTTTCTGAATCAACAATTGGGGTGGTATTTTTTACTTGTGGAAAGGATGAGAAAAGTGCTCTCTTTAAGAAGGTTTTATTCAGGGTGCCTTGGTGGCTCAGTTGGTTAAGAAGGTTTTATTCACTGAAAACACTAAGAGCAAACATTAGTCCTATTTTTTTCTTGTCTCACGATTTGGCCGTTAGGAAAATTAGGGAAATTCTGAAGGCAATGTTAGTTGTCCAGAGAATACCCTCTCAAAATAAATGTAAATCATATTTATTAGAATTGAAATATCTCTATAAAATAATAACATTATTTCCTTAAAACTTTTGTTTGAACATAATCTTGGAACGAAAGTGTCTGGTCTAATTATCTGGTTTCTTAAGGGTAATTTTCTTTAAATCCCTTCCTTTTCCTTTGCTTATTAATTAGCAGCACCAAATTTTTTCTAACAAAATAAATATATATTTTGATTTTTAAATTTTAATTTACTTTTCAGGAACCGGTTCATTTTATAGGAAAGTTTAAATCTCAAGCCTTGAAAATGGACTTAGAAATAGCAATATAAAAAGGGTTGATGTAAAACGCATGAGTTCCTGCTGGTGCATTTTACATGCTTTCCAGGTCCTTTTGAGTTTCAGGGTCTTGAATGGTTGGCTTTGTTTTAGGGCTCCTTTCCTGAAACTCAGTGTTAAAGCATATTGAAAAGTGGCAGATTGTATCTACTTAAAATAAAGCTTTCTGTTTATCCATCATTAACCCAGACAAATAGTCAAAGTCACAATTGTATCTTACCTGCCTTTAAAAGAAGTTTTATTTATGCTTACCTGACTGTTCATTTTGCTATGGTATCTGCTGGGTTGGCAGCCATGAAATTTGGTTTGGTGATTTTTACAAGCTGAACATGAGCCTATTAGAAATGATTTAAAAGTATAAAATTATTTCTCATGGGCTTTCAAAATAAATCTTACAATCAGAAACTATGTAGTCTAGACCTTTATTCAGGACTTGCAGAATTTGTAGTGTATCCAAGTGATTGGAGATCCATTGAAAGGGTAAGAACTCAACTGCTTATTAGTGTCTGTAATTATGGTACAAACAGCTTTAAGAGAAGGCTTTTTAGATTTGAAAGCTATATCATTAATAATGTGTCACTGGCTGTTCTAATATTACAGTATTCCAAAATGGCACATTAATCCAGCCTTTAACAAATTGGTTTACCAGATCATTAGTGATGCAGAAATTTTAGTTGACTGTGAAATTTTTGTTGGTCATGTTCATTTACTACTTTATCTCTCTAAGTCACAACTGCTCTTAGAGAAAATGAAACGAGCTTCTGGAGATTTCTCTCACAGATTTCAGCGGAAAACAGTTTTAGTAGGAAGTTTTAATGAAGAAGAATCAGAGTTTATTAGATTTTCTTTAGAATCTTATAAGCCCTGGGCTAGTGGGCCAGTGCTTATTTTCATGTCTGTGTTTGATTTCTAGAAACATTTTTCAATTACTGCCTTACTAATATTGTTTCTATCATGAAGAAAAATCATTTCTTGAACAAAGCTTCAATATTATACTTGATAACCTTTGTTAGCTTTTTCCAAACTGTTTCCTTTGGGCTAAATCAGCATGCAGCAGTCTAACGCAGATCATTTCAAACACCCTTTTCTGAGATTTTACTAATCACTGTGAACTAAGCAAGAAATTTAAGTTGGTTGCTTTTAAGCTACTGCACATTGCACATCATCCTTTAGTGTAGACTTGCTGTTGACAATTAGAGGTTCTTTCTTCCTTCATCTTCACAGTTTGGAGACTCCCAGCAACTGCGACTCGTTCGGATCCTACGAAGTACCGTAATGGTTCGTGTTGGAGGTGGATGGATGGCACTTGATGAGTTCTTAGTGAAAAATGATCCTTGCAGGGGTAAGGAGATGCTATGTCAAGATAAAAACACCATGAAAGTATATCAATTTTGTACTATTTTCCAGCATCAAAAACATGCTGGGTATAATTTTGGTCATTTATTACAATAATGAATGTTTCACATTGGTCTCTGTCAGCCTAAAGTTCCCAAAGAACTTGTGGCAGTCATGTAAACCATGTTCTTCTCATTTATTTCCCTTACATCTTCTGGATAAATATGAGACTGATAGGCAGGAAATACTAGAATAGATATTTTTTAAGGAAATGCTCCCATCTGCAGTTTTCAAAATGAGTATTACACCAACTAGGGAAAGGATTTCATCTGTTATTATATAGCAAAGTAAAATGAAAGGAGATTGAAGTGAAGGAGACTGAACATGCTGGACAGTAAAAGTTTAAAAGTGAAAGTTTTTCAAATTGGGCGGAGGTAAGGAAAGTAATACCTAAAAGTTTTGAAAATAATCATCAACTGCCAACTTGATTCTTACTTCGAAGCTGCAGATGAGCATGTTGAAAATATAAACATATGATACTGTATTCACTCCATACCTACCAGCCAATGAATCCTTGATTATCTTTCAATTTACCTTATTTTTCAGATCCTCTAGTCAATTGTGGCATTCTTAAGTGATTGACCTTACAAGTGGTCATTTGATTGCAGTGTCTAGTTAGGTCCCATTTACTTAGCCCATTTTTCTTCCGGGAAAGAATAAAAAAGCAATAACATTTTTGTGATTTTCTTTAACATGTGAGCTCATTTCAATCCTCTTAATCGAACAACGCAAATGTCCGTGCTGATACTGTTTCGGCTACCAAGTGGGAGGCCGGGGTTCTTCCAGTGGGGCCTCTGTTAATTTGGTGCAGGCATCTGACCATACAGGTACATCAGAGTGAGTTCCTGTGGGTCAGCAGGCCGCTGTACTCAGGGCGCCCGGGGATTGTCACATGACCCTCCTCAGTAGCTCTGCTCTCTGCAGGTCAAAGATACCCCCGCCAAAGGGGTAAAATCACAAAGACTCCCTTTTTTAATATTTTGGAAATAATGCAGCCTCAAGTGATGCAGTTCCACTTATGAGACAAAGGAATTAGAATGTGTAGTGTCCTGTTGAGTTGCTTAGAAAAGTTAGTGTGACTGTGGCCAAGTCTTCCAAATACGTTTTTCTTACTGAGTCAAATCTTTGAGTGCTTCTTTCCCCGATGCAACTTTTCTTCTAAAATGTGTGCTAAAAGCCGGATCTGAGCACCCTTTGCATATTCAACTACTGTACTTTGTTTCTTCTCTTGCTAACAGTATTCTTTAATGTGATTGGTATCCTGTGTCATTTTTTCTAGTTCATCATCATGGGAGTAAAATGTTACGTTCGGAATCAAACTCTTCAATTACTACTACTCAGCCTACTATAGGTTGGCAACCCCTCTCTTTGCCTCTCCCCTCTTGCCTTTTCTCTTTCCTACTTTTACATTCTTGCTTTAATCATTTGTTTTAAGATAACATGCTTCATCCATCGCGTATGGCTTAACTCATATCCAACTGAGCTGGTGCTTCCAAATTTAAGTTCTGAAACATCGGCACACTTCTGGGGTGTCGCAAATGTAGGTGCTCTATAAGTGATCAGACACATGCTAACACGTTGCTCATCGGGTTCTTGTGGGGTGTTCTCCGTGTGCATATGTGTTTGTATGAGTGTTGCATCACTGATTACCTCATATCCTTGGGTCTGGCGTTCGTTATTGCATGTCGGTTAAACCGAGTTTTTCAAGGCATAAAATAAAAAGTGAAAAACCTGAGAGTTTATATGTTGTCATCATGATTAACAAACCATCTCTCATTCTGTGTAATCCTATTGTTTAATTCCAGTGTTAAAATACTGGCATTCTCCTTAACTCAGTAGTACATGCAAAAGCTACAGTCCCTGCCTTACTGGCTTGTCTTCTCAGTGTGGGGAAGGGGTGATGAACCATGTGGGCATCAGTAGCTGGTGGATTAACAATATTTTAGCATGAGCTTTCCATTTTCATGCTGACTCTTTCTTTAATATTAAGTGGTTATTCTTGCTGGTGTCTAGTGTTAGAATAAACACACTTTTTTTTTTCTTTCCCAAACTTACTTGTATCCAAAAGGAATGCATTGTAAAGGAATGCATTTAACTTTTTGTTATGCTGCGTTGGAGTTGGCATGGCAAAAAGCTGTTCTTGAACTCCTCACCATGGTCTGTGGTGCCAGGTAGTTGTTTTTCCCGTAATTGAGCGCCTCTTTTTTCTTTTTTCCCTTTCTTCTGTCTGCGTGCCTTGCTGTGTGTGTCACATAATCCAGCTAAAGGAAGGACAAACATGGAGCTTCGGGAGAAGTTCATTTTAGCAGATGGTGCCAGTCAGGGTATGGCTGCCTTCCGACCCCGGGGCCGAAGATCGCGGCCTTCATCACGAGGAGCGTCACCCAACCGATCAACTTCTGTATCCAGTCAGGCTGGCCAGGCAGCCTCTCCACAGGGGCCCGCCACCAGCACGCCCAAGGTAGGACTCAGATAGGAAGTGTTGTCCGTCTTCCGTGCCATCACTGTCTCGAGTAACTTTTGAATGTTTGAGGACCCTAGAACCTGTGGGGCCAGCCTTCTCCATGTGTATCCCTTCTCACAATATAACAAGTGAAGGATTGAAATATGCGTGTGTATGTATCTACACACACACACACACACACACACACACACACACACACACGCTTTTGCTTTGTGGCCCATCTACTTAAGAAACTATCTACTTAAGAGTTTTAGTTACCTTTCAGAGTGTTGGTTTTTTTTTTTTCCTTTCGAAATAAAGCTTTATTTATTTATTTATTTATTTGGTGTCTATGATTTGCCATCAGATCTTGGCATTTATTTTTAATTATTATCATTCTTACTGTGAAATGTTACTCTTGACTATGAATATCTCTTTCTGTGGTTTGTTTTTTATCTGCCATACTTTACATTTGATTTGCCATTGTTCCATACAGATTCTCCATCCTTTAACACGCAATTATGGTAAACCATGGTTGACAAACAGCAAAATGTCAACTCCTTGTAAACCAGCAGAGTGCTCAGACTTTTCCGTGCCATCTGCAGAGGTATCGTAAGGCCCCAGATCCTAGTCTAACAGTCTTCTTTTATTGAAACTGTCACGCACTAACATTGCTTTACCTTTCCCCTAACACATGTACTTTTGACAATACTATGTCTTTTTGTAGACTTGTATTAGACAAGTATCAACTCAGCATTTCTGCAAAGACAGAAAAGACAATTCATAGGTCTTTGGTGTCAGCTGAGCATAGTTACACTTACAGGCTCTGTGTACCTCCTTTTTTATTCTCTTCCTCATACTTAATTTGGCTTTTCTCTCTTGGGAGAGTAACACACAGGAAATTATATTCAGACCTAAGTAAAGTTTCTTTTAAAGCTCCTAGTATGCTCCTGCTTCTAGCCATAATTGGGGCAAGAAATACAATAATCCCCCTTTAGGTGAGAGTGAGAGGCACTGTCATTTACAAGAGAAAATCACTTACATTAAAAGAATGTTTGTTGTGTGTTCCTTATGAGCGCGGTCCTTCCAAATGTTTGTTATATTTATTTCTGCCCAGGAACACCGTGTGGGTAAGCCATAAGCCTTTTAGTTATCAGTACAGAGGTTTGGGGGCTGAGATATGCAAGAAGTTATCTGGCATTTTCAATAGGTGTGTGTCTTTTAAAGTCTAATAAGACTTTAATGATTACTGTTTAAGTATGCTTCAGCTTTTTAACATGGCATGATTGATGCGGATAAGATATTTAGGTCATATAAAATTTGCCAAGTTAGCTCATTTATCAGATCATCTACATTCAATTGAAAGTCAACCAAATAGATTTGAAAGGAAGTTCTCTGTCAAATGATACATATAGGTGTCAAATCACATATTTGATTAGAATCAATATTCTGGGGGGGGGGGCTGTCCCTAAACAACCTGTCTGGAAATGAAGGGGGGAATTTCATGTTAAAGGCCAGACCCTTTTATGGACGTGCTATAGTACCTTTAAAAAGCCCTTTTTATGCTTTTCAAAAACACTTTCTAATCTATTATTTAATCCTCACATGAATAATAAGAGGTAAGCAGAGAACGTTTTATTACTCTCATGACTTAGATGGAAATGATGCAAAGATCCTTGCTGGTGGTAGTAGAATTGAGGCAGAAACAACTCCTTCTTCAGCTCTTCCTCCTTCCCTGACCCCTCATGCCCACCCCTTCTCTCGGGTGGGAGAGGTTAGTATCATACTTTATCTAGAGACGTCTGTCACTTATGATGGATCTGTTGTAGCAAAACCTGAGAAGTTTTTTTTTTAATTTTTAATTTAAATTCATTTAATTAACATATACTGTATTATTAGTTTCAAAGGTAGAGGTCAGTGATTCATCAGTCTTATACAACACCCAGTGCTCATCATATCACGTGCCCTCCTTAATGTCCATCACCCAGTTACCCCATCCCCCCACCCACCTCCCCTCTAGCAACCCTCTGTTTGTTTCCTAGAGTTAAGAGTTTCTGATGGTTTGCCTCCCTCTTTGATATTTTATTTTATTTTCCCTTCCCTTCACCTATGAAAACTGAGAAGTTTGAGGAACCTCAAGTGGCATGTGTGTTTTAAATTTTGGGGACTATGCTGCTGTGTAGTTCAGATTTTTAAAAAGTGGAGACCTCCCCCAGATTAGAGTTTAAGTATGTTATTTTAACTACTATAAAATTATGTTTTGTTTCCAATAGGCTCATAGACAAAACAGCCAAACAGAGAAAACAATAGTATACTTCTATGGAGGGGGTCTGTAAGAGAACTAGGTAGGGTTTGTGACAATAAAATAAGAATTAATCAAGGCTTTCTGAGAAGAATGATTTGGGTCTCACATGGCAATGAATTCTGCCACCTTGAGTGATATATTTCATAATTTGGGGATCCTCACTTTCTTCGTGGATTGTTGAGATTCTTTTAAAGTTAGGAATTTAGCTAGGTCAGAGTTGACAGATCTTGGGCAAACCACTGCCCTCCTCAGGCCCTCATCTTTCACATTTATAAAAAAGTTGTGATTAGGTGAGTGTGAAGAGTAATTATCCTGACGTGTGAAAAGTATTTTGAAAACTTAAGTTTTATATGGATACAAATCACATATAAATTCCATCCTTAAATGTATGTATAGAATACGTATGTAAATGAATTTCAAATATGACATTTATATTAAATTGCAACTCCGAAGTATCAAAAGATCTTACATACGCTTTATTAAACATTTACAACTTATTAATAAGGGAAAAACTACTTAAAAAACAAAAACCGCACACGTAATGTGTATAGATTCCTTTCCTCCAAACAGCTCCCTATAAGTTCATTGAGGCAAAATGACATCCCTTTTACTTCTTGGGAGTTCTATTTATTTTTTTAACTTTGGGAGAATTTTCAGAATGTTGTAGTGATCTGGAAAAAATGCAGTGATTTTAGACTTAAAATAAAATCTCATAGTCGTGATTACTTTGGGCATTCTCTATGAACTCCTTTAAGAATTTTTGAAGAGTCCTCCCTAAGCATCGCCTCATGTTCTGTGTGGAGAGGCCATAGAAGGTATTGGAAGTAGCTACAGTGGAGTGGTACCAAGTTAGAAAATGTCACTGCGTGTTTTCTGCAGCTAAGTTTGTTTAAATGATGACTGTTTAGGCATTATTTACTTATTGCTCTAATTCTGTCTGTTCATTTCTGCCTGGTTCCCTAAAAGCTTTGGAGGTGACAGAATATGCAAGCACAACTTTTCAGAGTCCCGCCCTCTCTCTGTACCATGCGCTCCCCGTCTTTCTGCGGGACTCTCCTAACTCTGTAATATTCGCTGACAAACTGGAAGATACTAATGTGCTCACGGTTTAATTTGCTTTTTTTTTTCCCCCTTGCTGCCATTTGGGGATCGCTATTTTTGTGTTTTCTCTTCAACATGAATTCCTTTTGAATTCAGGGAGAGAATCAGAAATGAGGAAAGCGAGCGGTGAGAACCCCATGTGGCGCTTAATCGAAACGCTCCCCCCCCCCCTCCGCCCCCAGAGGGTTTTGGCCCATCTGCAACGCGCTGTTCGCGGAAGATCACGGCACAGGAGCCATTTCCTGAAATGTCCTTTCGCTATTAAACACAGGGTACGCCAATCCAAGGAAGCAAGCTTCGACTCCCCGGCTACTTGTCAGGGAAAGGCTTCCACTCTGGGGACGACAGTGGCTTGATAACCACCGCGGCGGCCAGAGTGCGAACACAGTTTGCAGGTGAGTGCGGCGCACGTCTGTCTTAACGGCTTCTTGCAGTGTGATCCGGGGACTAACGTCCCTGCTCTTCTTCACTGGGGCTGAAATAACGAATCGATGATGCTGTATTCTTTTGAAATGACACCTAGTCCAGTCCTCCAGCTGCGGTAGGGGATAAACGAGTCATGAGACTAAGGGACAGGAAAATCACTTTTGGAAAGTATCAAAGAAAGCTGAACACGAGAAACACCACAGCCGTGTCCTTACCCCTTCAGGCCGGAAGGTCTGGGTCCTTCTGCCTGTGCAGAAGTTACCCTGGGCTCTGTTTTGGGTGATTGGAAAAACCCAGCCATGCCGGGCCTTATACCTGTGCTGCTTCTACTTCTCCACAGAATAGTGAACCCAGTCCCTGGGGTTCTGGGCTCAGCAAGCATGAAGCGTCTTTCAAGTTTCAAGTCTTATCTTTTAAACTCCCACGTGCTTTGAATCACTTATCCTCGGGCAAAACTTACACCTAAGAGTTTGCCCCGTGTTTGCACAGCCCTAGGTACACATGTTAAACTTTGGAAAGCATAATCTTAAATTATAGGTATATTCCTCGTATCTGCCTGTAGTCAATGGAATCCTGTTTCCAGGGACTCAGCCCAAACGTACCTTTAGTTTGTAAACCTAGCTTTTTGTATATTACATCTAACTCAGAGTGAGGCCACCTTCCCTAGTGGGATGGAAAACGGCCGTGAACCCACAGGTGTCGGCTGAGTGCCTACCGGGTGACAAGAAAAACCGTGGATGTTAAGGGTGGCATTAGGTTTCAAGAATGTGTTGTGCATGGACCCAGTACTGATGAAGGGTGGTTCCCCCCTGTCGGTGCTCTCTCCCTAGATCCCAGGAAGACCCCCAGCCGTCCGGGAAGCCGAGCCGGAAGCAAGGCCGGCAGCAGGGCCAGCAGCCGCCGAGGCAGTGATGCATCAGACTTTGACATTTCAGAAATCCAGTCCGTGTGCTCAGACGTGGAGACTGTCCCCCAGACACACAGGCCTACCCCCCGAGCAGGTTCTCGGCCATCCACAGCCAAGCCTTCCAAAATCCCCACGCCCCAGAGGAAATCACCTGCCAGCAAACTGGACAAGTCCTCCAAGAGATAGTGCAATTGGTCCCACCGCGGCCCTTCCTTGAGCATTTATTATTGAAGTTTGAAAGATGTAAAATATGATGTAGAAATTATTGTGAAATAATTGCAAGAAGTGAGTTTAAAATTCTGCAGATGGCCTTATTTGTGTATTTGTCTTTTTATTTTATCTGTATGGTTTTTTGTCAGATACTCTGGGGTTAGAGGCACGTGGTCTGTGAGGGGGGAGGAAGGCGTTACGCCGGCACGAACACTTCTGCACCGTAGCGTGCGGGGCACACATTAGGGTCCGTGACCGTCCCTGCAGGTAAGTGCCCCCAGCCCGCTCTGTCCGCCACGGCGGTCCAGCCGCGGCCCATGTCACGGATACCTCATGACCTCTTCCTGCTTCCGTAGAAACTCTGAAAAGCCAAAAGACACACAGCCGGGATGTATTTTGAGATGACTTAACTGTAAACTAAAAGACGGAGGGCAGACAGCACGTCCACACACAGTCCTCTGAGCAGTAGCTGACCGAGAGCTCACAGGAAGTTCCTTTAGGCACTGGCCAGTGCTCGGATGTTCCAGAACCTGGCAGCATTTCTGTGCCGCGGCTTCCCGAGAGGCCAGAGGCGTCCTGGATTATTAGACCTATTATACTGTAAGAATATAATTATAAAGAGCATTCATATAAATGTGAGGTTTTCTTTTGCTTGAGTGGACGGTAGCACCTGTATCATTGAACTCATTTTGTATCAAAGCAATTTTGCTTGCAGAAAGCTATGAAATAAAACATGTCCCCTAACTACATTGCTATGGAATTAATTTTTTTCCCCAGGGAAAATCCGTGTATTTTTTTATGAGCAATATCAATTTGGAGTGACCAAAAGATACTTACAAATGGGTTTATTTTGATTTCTCATCTGAAATAATCATGTTCTGGTATTATATCTATATTTAATAAATATATACATTTTAATTTATTATGTATACTCACATACTATAGAAAGATATTAGTATGCATTTAATAAAACATACTCACTTGAACATCTGGAATACCTGATTATTTAAAGAACTTTTTCTATCGTTTGTTTGCTTTGAATAAAGGTATGTATGTATGATGTATTTTTTATTAGCAGTGTGACAGGGTGAGTTTGGGGGACATCACAACACAGGGATATAATATTATATAATATTATATATATACTATATATACTATAATAGTATATATTATATAATAAATATGTAAAGAATGACATTGGCAAATATTTAATATTCTATAAATATTTTTAGTACCAACGATGTGCCAGCCACTGTCTTACCTTGAGGCTGCAGGTTCCTTGCCATCTTATATTCAAGGGAGAAAGAGTTAATAAGTTAATAAATAAGCAAATCACTAAAAGAAACATGAACTAAAAGCAGGGGATGTGTGACAGGGTGACTGCTTTTATTAAGGTAATCTAGTGATACTCTTCTGGCCTATGTACATTTAAAAATCAAGTGATCAAATTTTCCTAAACACAAAAATGGCATCACATATAGTTAGAAGTGGGAGCCTGGGTGGCTCAGTTGGGTTAAGCGTCTGACCCTTGGTTTCGGCTCAGGTCATCATGTTGGGGTCCTGGGATCGAGCCCCCATGTGTCGGGCTCCACGCTCAGCAGGGAGTCTGCTTCTCCCTCTCCCTTTCCCCCCACTCGTGCTCTCTCTCTCTACAATAAATAAATCTTTAAAAATACATATAATTAGAAGAATGGCAGAATGTTATTTTGGGCATGACAGGTCATGACTTTTCCCATAACTCTGTCCACATATTTCAGCCATTGGTGGGGGTGGGTTTCAGGCTCAGGCGGATAGTATTATGTTTTCAGGGCTTGGCCTTTTTTCATGCAGGCCGGCAGTAAAGAGTCTGGAGTCTCCATGGACAGAAATTTGGGGCCACTTTTAAGTGATGGTCATTCCTTTTTTCTCAAAGCATGGGTCTCAGGTGGGAGCCCTTGATGGAAAGGGTAATTTTAACCTAATAGATCACATGTTATAATTCATGCATTTGATTATAAACGTGTCATCTGAGAAAGCAGTTGAAATTGTTGTTACTCCTTTGGTGCTTTGCGTATGATCACATTTCCATTTCAAAGACAAATTTCAGGGAATGATTTTATCTCAGCCTATTTGAAAGGCACCCCTGTTAAAGACCTAGGGATTTTCCTCTTTTTTTTTTTTTTAGTAGTTAAATAAGCTTTTGAAGAAAGATAAGTAAGTAGTTTAAGATAGTTAGAGAATTCTTAAGGAACTGCTCCTAGTTATCTGCAGTTGCCCTCATGGGGAGCTTTTCAAGACTTTGATGCCTGATGTATTTGTTTCCTCTGGAACTAATCCTTGAGCCTCAGGCTGACTTCTGAAGCGTCCTCCCAGAAGTTTCAGGGAATGCAGTAGACACACCTCTTCCCTACACACCCTTCTTCCTTTTCCTTTTTCTAATTCTTTCCTTCTTTCTTTTTCTTTAAAAAATAGGACATTGAAATGAATCTCAACTCCAAAAATCTTTAAGTTTGATTCTGTTAAAAGATAAACTGAGGAACTTTTATTAAAAAATTTAGGAGTTTATTTGAGCAAAAATCTATTGGAAGCAGGTAGCACCAAACCAGAAGTGGTTGGGTGCGCTCCACCGGCAGAAGGAGCTCAGCGGAAGAGACTTCCAGAGAGTAAGCGGAAACAACGTAAGGAAATTATTGATTGGCTATAGCTTAAGGCCTAGTTGGCTGTTTGTGATTGGTTGTCCTTGGTATTTTGATTTTTAACGTTGAGGCATTTATTTACAGGCTTAGATTTTGGTTTGCTAAGGTAGGCCACCAAGGTATTAGTGCCACCTTGGTCAAATGGCCTCCTTGTTTAATTAATAGTTCTTATGTATTAGGGAATCATGGAGTAGATTTTTTGTCTTAAAAACCAAATCTAGCAGTTCTCATGTACTGTTTGCTACCTTCTTTCGAAATAATGGAGAATCCTCTTTGATGTCAGTGCAGAAGTAGATGGACCTGGGCAAATCTCAGATCTGGTTCCTTCCGTGGCAAATGCTGGTGGAAGGGCTTGGCAGGTGCTCTGTTGGCCGTCAGGGATTCACCTGTAAAGATGAAAGAACGAGAACCTGGGAAAGGATCTTGTTCTTTTTTTTTTTTTTTTTTAATAATTTTAAAACCTGCTTTAAATGTTTACAAAAAGGGAAACTAATGAGGTGCGGGTGATTTACTCCTTTTTTGACAAGGTGCTTTGAAATGCTTGTGCTTTATTGTCAGATGGGTGATCCGATAACCCCCCAAGAGTGCATGGGCCAGTGCCCCAGCTGCCGTGTTGTATCTGACCACGCTGACACTTGGCCGTGAACTTACCTTTGGGGTCTCTTGGGCGGGTATTTTGTCTTTCAGGACTTTAATAAGTTCCCTGCAGTCGTGTTAGGGATTGACTTGATGGTTGCCAAAATCTACCGGGAAGAGAGAATGGAGTCATGGGTGACTTGTTTGTGCAATAGTTCATAGGACTATTTAAAATCTGACTTAACTTACTGAATTGTACAAATTTGGTTGATTTCATATAATTTCATAGTCTATGGAAATGTTGAATAGTTAGGGTGAAGGATAACAAAAATAGGGATTTTTTTCATCCTTCTGCCTCCAACATGCTAAGAATATAGACAAAGCAAAATAATGTTCAAGGGAATTTTGTATTAGTTTACCCAATACTGCTATTATACTCCATTATTTGCAATTAAAGACTACATAGGATAGGAGAATAAAATAGAGATTAAGAAGCTTTCAAAAGTTATCCTCAAAAGCAAACCATTCTTTTAGAATGCTACTAATCATAAAGTAGAACTACTTTTACCCCAGGGCAAAGACTAGGATATTTATTTCCCATGGCCTTACAGTCTAACTTGTAAGCCAGTGGTCTCCAGACCTCTTCAGTAGCATATTTCCATCAATAAGAGGTTTTTGAGCAAACGTTTCCAATGTATGTGTATTAATTTCTTCTAAGGTCTTTTTTGCATGTATTTTACCATTAGTTAATTTCTCAAGGCTCAATATAACGTTAGAGTGAGATTTATCTTTACAACATCAATGTGGGTATACGTACATATTTTAAATAGTCTTGACAGCTTTTCTGGCCAAAGTTTTGTCAAATCTGAGGAGATCCTCCCTAGTGCAACTCATGTGGCTGATGAAGGGCTTGTTCCTGAAGTGTCTTTCTCTGCCACTCTCTTGTTTGTTTATTGCATCTTAGGTGTCTTAAATTCATGGTTTCTTTGCAGGGATCCATGTAAACCACATTTTGTAGATTATTTCATTAAAAGAGATAAACTTTGTAAATTCACCCAGCGTGGCATAGATAAATTGTAGTCCACTCTACATGCTGAAAGCAAACTGAGGAGTTTGGGAGCTGTTGAGACTCCCACTCTGTCCTCAGGTCACCCCAGATACGGATCGTAAGAGGACACTGAGTGACCGGAAGGCAGGCACCACTGTCAGACTGTAGTAAATGTTCGTGAAGGTTAATTTCCTCTTCTTCTTTTAGACAAAATGTAATTATAAATAGACATTTTCCCACATCCCATGGGGTCACCTTGCATACATCCTACTTTAGAGATCACTGTTCTACACTGTTTTCTTCTTCTGCCACTTCTCAGCCATCTTTTCTGCAGGGTAGAAGTATGCTTTAAAGTTCCTTTCCCCTCTGCTCCTAGTTATGAAAGGTTACACCCCTTTGCTAGTGGTTGTATGTGATTATAGCCCTGGTTAGCTGTTCCCCACAAATTCAGGGTTGGGGGGAATATATCAATATTCCCAAAGCCACAGTTTACTTCTGGCCCTTGTTACCTCACCTGTCCTACTACAACCATCACCTGTTTATCTCCTTACATCCCACGGCTTCTGAGATCATCATGTTGGAGGACTTGGCCTCCTGGGGAGGGACATGCCTTTTTGAGGTGAAGAAAGAGTGATTAAGATAGGATAAGAGACGTTAAGGGAGTTACTGTGCATTGATTTACTTCTCTCAACAAATTAGAAGATACAGTGTCCTGCCTTAAGGAAAAGATGATAGGTTAAGGTTTTGGAGTTGAGCAAAGAAGGTTGGAAGTAACCGAGACCAAGGGTTTATGGTTACCCTCATCTACAGGCTGTGACCTGGTGTAGGAACAGACGGAAGAGGTACAGCTACGGCTGGGCTTCGCCGAGTCAGGTTCAACAGGAAGAGCGAAGGGTTAGAGCAATGGAAGGAAGCAGAGGGCAAAGGATGGGTTTTTACCTCAATCAGGTTTTAGGCTCCCCAGAAGAAAGGGTTTGGGAGGAAGACCCACTGTGAGTGGAGGTTGGATCAGGGTGGTAGAAGGCCAGAGCACTATGAGTGAGCACAAGGAGCAGATGTATGACCAAGAGGGACTTACATTTGGGGCCTTGTCTAAGGGTTGCAAGAATGTGAATTTTGGTGGCCTCGGCATTTTGTTAATTACTCTCAGCTGTCCCACGTCTTCATTGATTTTTATTGTGCTTATAGCAGAATCTGCATGGAGAAAGCAATAATAGTCACCTCCTAGATTAGAGGAACGGGAGGAAGATGCTGCATTTCAGTTCGGATAGGCTGTGCTTGGCCTCAGGAGTATAGTATGTTGATATATACTTACTAGATCTGGCTGTGGGCAAGAGTTAAAAATGGGTTGCCATAAAGACTACATTTTTGAAACGGGGACCAACCAGTAGTAGTTAAGTAGAAAGTAGAAAGACATAACATGGTTATGTTTTTAATTACTAGCATAGAAAAGATTGTTTCAAAAATAAGCAATTGTGGAAATAATGTTCTGGTCAACAAGTTAGTCCCAGTATACCTACGTGGGAATTGACCAGTGAATTCAGGGAAATAGAACAGGTTTGAAGCAATGTCTTCAGATGTAAACTATACAGTGTCTGATCATGGATTAATTTAGAGTTGTTTCTCCTGGGAAAACTTTTGCTTCTTAGGTACTTGATTATGTCCATATTGATGTCTTAGCCTTAACATTTGTGTGTCAATTTGGGCTTATAAAGCTCTTAACACAAATATATATGTTACTGAGATTCCCAACCCGTCACTGAAATAGTAAATAAGGATTATTTGCATTTAATGAATAATTTAAGTGAAGCTAGAGGGGTGATTGTTTGTCCAAGCTCACACAGCTAGAAAGTGACAGAGTAGATAAATCTTTTTATGCTGAGAGCAATAGTCATTCCACTACGCGTCACCATTATGTCAGGGCCTACGCATTCTTTTCTAAAGATGGTACTTTCATAAAGAAGACATGATCATGACCTCTCTCAGGAAGCCACACCACATCTGGACTTTAAGATAATTGGAGTGTTGGAAATGTCTTGTGTTCCATAGCTAGACTAATTTTCCATTGTTTCATGTCTCATCAAATTATCTGGTTCCAAAAAAGTAGCAACCTTTTAAAATAGGTTTGCTGAGTAAGATGGTCTGATTTGAGACAGCTAATATTTAACATCTCTTTTCCCTCCAACCATTACAAGATGCGTAATGAGTTCTCCTGTAAAGTTGACTCATCACTTAGCTACCAGAATCCTGATTCCTCTTGATGCCGAATAAGTATCCTAAATGGCTAACTTGAATTAAACTTAAATATTCTGTCTTTTGCTTAAGTTCATTGACAATATATGTGGATAAATGTTGGAACTCTTCACTGACCATGTCATGGTGTGGTATTCTCAAATTAAGTGTTTTTCAGAAATTAATTTCAGGTGTGGAGATCTAAATCATGTGACCTAACCAAAAAATACCTAATAAAGATATGTAAGGAATGATGTGCATTCAGATTTTCCTGCTTAATTTTTGCTTAGTTTGACTATAGGGCTTTACAAGGTGGTCCTAGGCATTTATCCTGATTCTATCACTCAAATATATTTCAAATTATGTTCATACTTTCATGCATATGTTCTTTTGCTCACTCTTATTCTCACACTACTTTGAAAATATATCTTTTATTTTTTTTTTAATTTATTTATTTTAGAGAGAGAGAGTGAGGAGGGGAAGGGGCAGAAGGAGAGGGAGAGAGAATCCTGAGCAGACTGCACACTGAGCCCTGTGCAGGGCTGGATCTCACAACCCTAAGATCGTGACTTAAGCTGAAACCAAGAGTCAGATGCTTAACCAACTGAGCCACCCAGGTGCCCCTGAGAATGTATCTTTTATTTATTTTTAAAGATTTTATTCATTTGAGAGAGAGCGCATGAGCAGGGGTGGGGAGGGGCAGAGGAAGAGGGAAAGAGAGACCCTCAAGCAGACTCTCTGCTGAGCAGGGAGCCCAATGCAGACCGATCCCAGGACCCTGAGATCATGACCTGAGCCAAAGGCAGATGCTTAACTGACGGAGCCAGTTTAATATATCAGTGTCAGAATCCTTTGCTTTTGTCAAACCATGTTTAAAAGGTAGTTAATTCAGTGAAACACTTTTATTTAGTACATTTCTTTGATTTATATTGACTGTATTTTGGAAGTGGGGTCCTTACACATTCAGTGATACATTTCATTATTAATTTCTATTATAAAACTACACTTGTTAACTGTAGAAAATTTAGTAAATGCATAAAAGTACAAAGAGGAAAATAATATCACTCATCACCCCACTACTCAGAATAAATCACTGATAAATTTTGTAGGTGATTGTTACTTTGTTTTAAATTTTCGAAGTCATATTGTACTTCCTTGTTGGTATCCCCAGTTACATATTTAAACTAAAAAAGGCCAAAGACACTGTACATTGTTTATCTGTAGTTATTTTAGTCTTTAAAACCAGAAATAGGATGATACTTGTATTGCTTTCCATTTCTGGACAACAGTTGCCCTAAAACTTGGTGATTTCAAGCAACTTATCTCAGAGTCTCTGTGATCGAGAATCTGGGCAATCCTCAGCTGGGTCCTCTGCTTCAGGATCTCTTACGAGGCTGCAATCAAGGTTCCCACTGGGCCCTCAGTCATCTGTGTCACAGTTCATTTGGGGCATGATCCACTTTCAAGTTCACTCATTGGTTGGTTGGTTGGTTGTCAAGATTCCATCCCTTATGGGCTTTGGACTAAGGGCCTCAGTTCCTTGCCACATGGGACCCCCCCCAACATGACAATAGGGTCCAACAAGATGAAGTCATAGTCTTCATAACCTAAGCACAGAAATGAAGTCCTATCACATTTGCCATATTCTATTAGAAGCCAATCATTAGGTCTAGCCCACACTCAAGGGCATGACCACCAGGAGGCAAGGGTCACTGAAGGCCATCTCTGAAGGCTGCCTACCAGAATACTACTTAATTTCTTTATGTAATGAAGAAAGGGTTTTAAAATCTCTAAAAAAAATCTCAAAATCCTTTTTATCACACAGGAGTATGACACCTCAAAATCCACTTCCTGGTTCAGCATAGTCAATTGGAAGAGGAATATTTCTTCAAAAGTTCACTTTACTAAAAAAGCTATTTGTAATACTGGGAAATAAACAACACAAACATCCAAGCAAAGATCGTCTATTCCAGGCCACATGAGTGTTGTCTGACATTTGCAACAACAACAAAAACAGAGTACAATGAGCATCAATGGTTCCCTAATAGGGACAATAGAGGCACAGGGAAGTTAATGAATAAACATTTTTCATAAAGGATAAGAGGATTGATGGGGTGAAGACTCTAGGCTGGGAATTCACTAGAGTGAATTCACTTCACTCTTTCTTGGTTAAATGTTGCCTTTCCTTCTTAACTCCCCTTCCTTTGGTACCCTGGAGGCTCTAGGTTGCTGTTATATGGAAACATTAGATTCTACTGGAGAACACCTAATTTTCATGGCTGCAAATACTTATCACTGGCCCCTAAATGCTCCTTTCTGGTCTAGGAGCTCCAAGGAATTAACTAGCTGTTCAGAGTTAGTATCTCATTCAAAATTTTTTCCAAGGGAACTCACGTTTGCGGTGCATGAATTGTGAAAGACTATACTCTTTTGTGAAGGAGGGGGGAAGGTTTGGCAACAGATAAAACATGCTTTTATGGGCCCTCCCTCCTTTGCACACACATCTCAGTGTGGTTTGACATTTGGTTGGTGCCAGTAAGATCACTTTCGTAGTCAGAGGAATGGCTTCATAGCATTCTCTAGAAAACCGAAGTGTACAAAACACCTCATGAGCAGGCACTGTTTTGTGGACTGCGAACTAAAGTTTATCCAAGAAATGTTATGTATAAGGAAGCAACACTACTTAGAGTTTTTCGCAGCAGGCATGAGCCAGCTTGCCTCTGAGTCATTGTTAAACAACCCAGAAACAATCGAGATCATACCCTGTGACGGCTTCCCCACTCAGCACGGAGTCCGCTTAAGATTTTAAGATTTTCTCCCTCTCCCTCTGCCTGCGCCCCCTGCCCCCACCAACCCCCTTTGTGTGCTCTCTATCTTTCCCTCTCTAAAAAAAAAAAAAAAGAAAGAAAGAAAAGAAAGAAAGAAAGAAAGAAAGAAAGAAAAAGAAAAAGAAAAAGAAATAGCAGTTATCCCAAATTGCTGATAAGGAATTTGATGAAGCTGAGGCTCTGAGATTACATGCTCAAAGTCCCCTAGTTAATAAGTAGAGGAAGCCATGTTTACTAGCCAGTTCTTGCTGAACCCACAGCCCATCGTCTTTCTACTATAATTGCTACTTGTGTGAGCGGTTATTTTTCAGAGTTATTTTTTGTGTCCTGGCCCACATCTTATTCATCAGTTTCTTGCTTATCTGTTCCTAATTTGAATGCTTTAGCAACTTAAAAAAAAAAAAAACCTAAAAATATATTCTCCCCCATCCTGCTTCTCTTGCCAACAAAAGGTGAAATAAAGCACAGAAATAAAAAAAATAGAATTCACTTAGTTTATACAAACAGTACTTACCTGAGAGCTAAGTGTAGGGAAAGAGTAGAAAGAGATAGGCAGATGGGTTTAAAATGACAATTGGAAAGCAACAAGAAATGTGGTTCTTTTACATTGTGATGTATATTCAAAATGCACAATTGGTTTGTGCTCAGCTTTGCAAGGAAATCCTTAGCTTTAGAGAATAATATGTAAACATTGTTTAAGATTAAGTTGAATTATGACTCCGACTGGATGGAGGAGTCCATCATCTTTTGTGCCAAGAATCAGTGATCTTGGCTTATAGTTAGCTGCCTCGTATCTCTGGTATGTGGTGCTTATGTCTCTTAAGATCAAGGATGGCCTTTGGAGAGAAGTGCCTTTTCTTCCCCACTGCCAGATAGAAAGCTGTTCCCAGCCTAGATATAGAACTTTAAATGCCAAAACTACATTATGTGATGTGTACCTACCAATAGGTTTGTGGAAAAATGATCACCTGATTCTTCTTTTTTTCAGTGGGCTCTGCATGGAGCCCAATACGGGGCTTCAACTCAGGACCCCTGAGATCAAGACCTGAGCCCAAATCAAGAGTCAGGGACCAACCGACGGAGGCACTGAGGCGCCTTGATCACCTGATTCTAGAACGCATGTTTGAAAATGCAAAATAAAGCTCATCTACTTTCTACTGAGCTCAGAATATTGCAAAGACCTGCTATCATCTTTGTTAATTACCTTCCTTTCATGACCTCCCTGTTAGATAGATACTTTAGAGAGATTAGCCATCTGGTCACCCATGTCTGTTAATTGACCTGAATTATGGTTACCCAGCAATTGGTGGTAAGAAAAACCCCTTCCCTTTGATATAATGCTACACAAAGGGAGTCTCTTTTAGTTTTTAAACATAAGATTCCTCAGTCATCCTGTCTCAAAGCTTGAGTTTCTAAAACAAAAAGTATTTTAAAAACAAATATGTGGTTACAAAAACAAACATGTTGCCTGTGACCACCACCAACAAAAAATAAGTAAATGGTAAAGATTTTATATGCTAGATTTGCAACCTACAAATAAAAGCTAAATTTTAACAAGTTTTATAAATTTGGGAATGAGGAAACCAAATGCAAAATATAAGAAATTTATCCACAACATAACTAAGAACAAAAAGTGGTTGTAGTTGACAGCTCAGTGGAAATCAGTTGGTGATGTGCCAAATAATCTTGAGCTTTATTACTAAAAATATAGTGTCCAGCACAGGGGAGGAGAAAATCCTGCTCCACTGTGGTACCTCATCATAAGATGTGGGCAACTGGCTGATTTCTACAGGTGAGGGACCAGGATGCAGCTCAGAACCATATTGGAAATGGTTATAAGAATATAGAAGAATAAGATTTTATGTTATACATTTAGTATAAATGCCTACTAGTTAATTATTCCAAAGAAATTTATTTTTCAAGAGAATCTGCAGTTTATATACTGCTTACTTTAATTATTTTTTAAAAAGATTTTATTTATTTGAGAGAGAGCGTGCGCACATGAGTGTGGGGGAGGGGCAAAGAGAGAGGGAAAGGGAGAAACAAACTCCTTGCTGAGGAGGGAGCCCGATGTGGGGCTCGATCCCAAGACCCCGGGATCATCACCTGAGCCCAAGGCAGACACTTAACCAACTGAGCCACCCAGGAGCCCTTTACTTTAATTACAACAGATCAGTGAAATCACAGTTATTAGGTGACTTACCACAACTTTGATAAAAAAAATTCACTTAAACCATTAAATGGAATAACAATTTTTGCCAACAACTAACATTCTCTATAATGAACATAGTCTCTCTCAAGATTACAGTTACTGTAGTTGAGAAATAACTATTAAAACCTGTCAATACCTTAGAAATGCTCTTTGGACTTTTGAGACAATAGACTCAGGAGCCCATCTTCATGATGACTAGATACAGACAATATGTCATCAGCGGTTAAGCATTCTCTGACCACTTTAAACATTCTCTAACTGATATTCCCCTTCATCTCCTGGGAAAGGGGTAACAGCAATCTTAGTGTTGTACCCTTGTGAAAACCATCTTTTCTAAATTTCCATTAACATTACTCAGAATTGTGGCTGATTTCAACCACCACTCTGACTAGGCTGCACGACATTATTTGGGGCTTCTAAGAGCTATAATAATAATAATGGTTTCCCTGTAGAGATGAGAAAACAGAGAGGTTAAAGAAACTGCCCAAGGGCACAAAGTAACAAAACTAAATCTAAGTCTGTGTGACTTTAGTGCTTCTATATCTTTCTTCAAATATCTGAAGGACCACCAATGGGTAGAAGACAGATTTTTATTTCTTTATGAGAGAGTTCTTCATTGTAGCTGTTCTAAGTGGCTGCCTTGGGAGTAGGGTTGTCATATGAAATATAGGACATCAGTTAAATTTGAATTTCAGATAACGTTGAAAATTGTTAGTTGAAGTCCCAAACATGGTACAGGATATTCTTTTATTAAATATTATTCACTGTTTATCTGAAATTCAAATTTTAGAGAGTATCCCGTATTCTTATTTGCTGAATCTGGCTACCCTCCCTGGGAAAGGTTATATTTCCAGGTGCTGGTGATTAAAAACACTTCCAATCACATGCAGATGCGGTATTGAGGATCTGAGGGTCAAAAGGAGCAGAGGTGGAGTGGTGTGGAGAGTGGAGTCCAGATTTCATCATCTTCATGGGCAATCAGCTGGGGAAGAACCAAATGACTCTACAGTTCATGCCTTTGAGGAACGATGGCTTTTTTTAAAAAAAATATTTATTTATTTGAGAGAGAGAGAGAGTGCATGCATGAGCAGGAGGGGCAGAGGGAGAGAGAATCTAAAGCAGACTGAGTGCTGAGCACGTAGCCCAACATGGGGCTCGATCTCATGACCCTGAGATCAGACCTGAGCCAAAACCAAGAGTTGGCCGCACTACCCCGGTGCCCCCAGCGAACAATGGCTTTTTATGGTCTTTCCATTTTCTCTGTTTCTCATTCCTTTTGCAAGATCAAATCACTGCTGTCCAGCCTCTGGTAGGCACAGGGGACTGTGGAGAATGAAAAGAGAACAACATTTTGCTCCTTATTAATATTTTTTGAACTGTATTGGTGGTGGAGATCCTTGGAAATAGATTTATATGGAGAGTTGTGTTCCTACCAGGAATTCTGGAATTTTCACCACCACAATGCAATATCCAGTGTATTTGGTGTTTTGTTCCCTCAAAGAACAAGGCACTGGGAGTATTCTTCCTGGAGGTGGGCATTAGAATAAATAATTTCTGGCAGACTCTCCAAATCACATAAGAAGATAAGTTAAAAAAAAAAATTAAAAAAAAAAAAAAAAAAAAAATAATAATAAAAAATAAAAAAAAAAATAAAAAAAAAATAAAAAAAAATAATAAAAAAAAAAAAAAAGAAGATAAGTTAAAAGTTGGCCCTATTTTGAAGTCAATGAAACCATTGCTTTGGAAACCTCTCTTAATGTTTCTGAATGAAACTATTTAGGAGAATTCTTCCTTAATGGACATCTTCTGACCCATGGTATTAATGACCTGTCACATGACATCTTTAAGTAGGTTCATGCTGATAATTGACAAATAATGAAAGCTCAACCAAGGCCCCTTTCAAATTTGGTTCTCCCACATGGTGTAATCTGTTTACTAGAAACTGTTGTTAGGACTGTAAAAGCAATCTGTCTGGCTTCCAGAACAGAATGCAGGCTGCCCATGGCACAGAAACTTGCTCCTGCATATGCTTGGTGGTAGCAATATTTCTATAGATGTATTTTTAGATTACAATTATGAGAAATACTTGCAAATGCCCCTAGAGAGGCAGAAACCAGAGCCATAATGTCTTGGGCGGCAGTGGGGGAGCAGATAGCCAAGCAAAATGTCCAGTTTTATGAAATGTTTTCTTTATTTTAACTGTGGAAACCTGCCTTACCTTAAACTAAGATTCTGTTAAGGTACCCTACCAAAACCAAAGCTGAAAAAGGCTGACAATACGAAAGAGAATTTTTTAAAAATATAATTTTAGAGTGGGGAAAGCCTTTCTAAGCAAAACACAAAATCACAAGAACCATGAAGGGAAGGTGGATAAATGCCTACCCATCAAAAAACTACCACAAAGTCAAAGGACAAACTGGAGAAAATATTATAATGGCAAAGGATAAAATTTTCTTTCTTTTTTTTTTTTAAGATTTTATTTATTTGAGAGAGGAAAGAGAGAGCATGAGCGGGGGCGGAGGGACAGAGGGATAAGCTGACTTCCTGCTGAGTGGGGAGCCCAGCTCAGGGCTCCATCTCAGGACCCTGAGATCGTGACCTGAGCCGAAATCAAGAGTCGACCCTTAACCGACTGAGGCACCCAGGCGCCCCTAAAATGTTCTTAATGGACATGAAAATACAATTCACAGTAGAAGAATATAAATGGCTAACTCTACTCAAATTTAAGAGTTATGAGATCACATTCTCCCCTAGTAGTTTGGCAAACACAGAAAAGTCTGATTGTGCACAGTGTTGGCGAGAATGTGGTGTAGCCGACCCTCAAAATACACTGCTGCCGAGAGTGAAAATTGAACAGCCTCTTTAGGAGACAATTTGGCAATAGGTATCAGACCCTTAATGCACGTACGCTTCGACTGAACAATGCTAGTTCTGGGAATGCACCCAACAAGAATGTGTGCTGCACGAGAACAGTTTTCCAGGAAAAATAATACTCCCCTCACCAAACTCGCTTTGCTTGGCCAGCCCAAGACCAAAGGGGTGAATTAGCATTGCCTGGGGGAAGAAGGAGAGGGAACTACAGAGTGAAGATATCCTTGGTTTCAAGACTGCCAGGATGCTGGTCAAGCTGAGCTGGGGTCCAGAGTGAGTGTACAGTTTGTAAACTGAGTCTCCACAGAGAGAGCCAAGGCATCAAGGTGTTAGTTGGGGACATTGTATTTCCATATGGGGAGATAGGACCCCGATGTACACTAACTCCCCCCAAAAAGTGGCATTTGAGACATTCCAGGATTCTTCTTCTTTGAGTCCAGCCCAGTATATAAAGCTCATTTTTTGCTCTTTTCCCTTTGAGCCTATGTTCCTTGTTTCTCCAGGGTGACACGGCTTTCCATCCCTCCTGGGATTGTGGTTCCCTTCATCTGTAACATACAGCTCTCCGGGAATATTTCCAGGTCCCCAATTCCCTGGATTCCTCCATCCTCAGCAGGGTGCTGGGCCTCATGCCGTCCGGGCAGGGTGGTGCTCCCCTGCCTCTCGCTCCGGAGTTCTCAGGCCTTCATTCCCTGTCTCCTAGCAGAGTTTCCCTTTAATCTCCCATTTGTCTCAGTGCAAGACAAATGGGTACCGCAGACACTTGGAATAAAGCTACTGTTGATGTGTCTATTAAAGACCAGGCCCCAAGAGGCCTTTGGATGATCCACCCGCACTCCTCTTCTCTGTCCTTGGCTTTGCCCTTCCTTAGATTTATTACTTGGACAGTTTAATTTTTAGTCGGCAATACATTTACTCGATTCAAAAGTCAAAACCATTAAAAAGGTGTCACAAGAAGTCTGAGTCCCACTTCCCTCCACCCATTTTATTGGTTTCCTATTATTCTTCCATTGGTTCTTCGTATGAAGATGGGTATATATATATATAAATACACATGTGCACACACACATATACACACACAAATACGTATACATACAAATAAAGCAAGAAATAAGAGATTATACTTTTATTCCTCTTCCTCAGCCCCAAATATTTGCATATTATAGAAACTATACTGTACCTTGCTTTTTCTAACCTAAAAATATCGGGTTATATAGAATTTTTATTTTTAATTGTGGCAAAATACATGTAACCTAAAATTTAGCATTTTAATCATGTAAGCAGAATCATGCAAGATTTGTCTTTTTTTATGAGTAGGTTATTTCACCGAGCGTAACATCCTCAAGGCTCACCCATGTTGTCATTTGTGTCAGAATTTCCTTCCTTTTTATGGCTGAATAATATTCTACTGTATGTTGACACCACATTTTGTTTATCTGTTCATCCATCAATGGACATTTGGATTGCTTCCACCTTTTGGTTATTGTGAATAATGCTGCTATGAACATGGGTGTAAAAATATCTCTTCAAGACCCTGCTTTCAATTTTTTAAAAAATACATACCCAGAAGTAGAATTGCTGGATCATACAGTAGTTCTAGTTTTAATTTTTTGAGAAACTTCCATACTGTTCCCCATAGCAGCTGCGCCTTCTGCATTGCCACGTGCAGTGTGCAAGAATTAACGATTTCTCCACATCCTCACCAGCACTTGTCCTTTTTTGTTTTGTTTTTGATAGTAGCCATCCTAATGGGTGTGAGGCGATATCTTCTTATAGTTTTGATTTGCATTTCCCTAATGATTAGTGACCTTCGGCATCTTTTCACATTCTTGTTGGCCATTTTGTCTCAGCTTTTGACTGTTCTAGACCTTGAATAACTCACCACCTTTAATAGCATCAGAAACACGGGGGCCGCCTTCTTTGGACTACCTCTTTCTCCGTAGAAGTGGGATATCCCATAATGTTTCATTTCCCTGCTCCTTTCAGCTGAATGTTTAAAATCATCTGCTTCTGAGGTTAGCTCTTGCCCTTCTCTGCTAGTTATAACGACACTGCTGAATCGCGGTGTCTTCATTGCTCTAACTCTCTGCATTCTGTCTTACACGCTCCTCCAGATTCTGCTCTATCCGGGCACCATAGCCGGGGAGAGATGAAGTCAACAAATTCTGGGTTCTATGGAAAACCTCCATAGTTTAAACAAACCCTGTGGACTGACGAGATATTTGCTCCTGAGACCCAGATCACTTGTTTTTCCTCTGCTTCCTGCCAGCCAGCTCTCATCTGTACCTGGCACGTTCCCTTGGACATAACCGGTATTTCCACCCTCCCCAACTAACACTTGAATACGAAACTCACCCAGTAATGCACAGACTAACCTGTGCTGATCTCCTCCATCTTCCCTTCTCAAATCTGCCTCGATCAGTGGTTCTCAATTTTGGTTGCACATTGGAATCAGCTGGGGAGATTTTCAAACAACTGATGTCCAGTTTCCACCCTCCCCCGCCAGAGGCTTCTACTTAATTGGCTCAGTTGCAGCCTAGGTTTTGGGATGCTAATGTGCAGAGTCAAGGTTGGGAACGGCTGACCTAAATTTTATAAAAAATTTTAATTAATCTTATTAATGAATGTTATTAATAAATCTTAAGAGCTCTCAGTCTCTTGGTAGTATCCTAGATTGGGCTTCCCCAGCGGAAGTCGTCGTAGTTAGCTCTCAGAGATTTTACCCTCTGTTAATTATCTGCTGCATCCCAGGCTTCCTCTATGATCTAATCACAAGTCCCCTTTCCTAATTCCACTTGTGAATGGAACTGCCTGTCAGGAACAGAGTAGAAGAAAATATCTTCTCTACCCCTCCCTGGAACCCCTTGCACAGGCGGCAAGACAGTGGCAAATATTAGGTTCAAGACTTGTTGGAAAACCTTGGGAGCCTGATTTTTATGATTCTAGAATTCTGCTAAAAGCTACTTATTTCTGAATATATCCAGCTGGCATCTGCTATGTTAGAGATACATATGCAAGATAAGAACAAGATACAAAGGCAAGAAACTTCCGAGTCTAGCAGGAAAATGGGAGAAATAATACAAGAGGAAGATTGGCCATCTGAACGCGTTGACATTAAGTCGACTTATCTGTCTTTGGAAACTTCAGGATTTTTTTGCTCTTAGGTCAAGTCATGTGATTGCTCTGGGGTGTACCACCTCTAGAATCTGTGACTGGTGGAACGTTCATTCCTTAAAGTCAAGATGTCATTGGAAGTCATCCAATTATTCTACGATAAAGAGGTAAGCACATTATTCATTTTTCCTTGATATTAATTAGGGGGTGTGTTTTCTGCTTCCTGGTAAGAGCCAGGGGGAAGAGCTTTTCTCCAATGCCAGTCATACAAGCTGCTTTGTGGAAGTTGTCCTTGCTTTAATTCCCAACAGCAGCACGGTTTTCATGCTGTTTGAGCCCTACAAAGACAGAAGGTGTCACAATAGACAAGCCTCTGGGCAACGAGTCATCGGGACAGAACTCTCTCAGGAGTCAGAGGTCAGTGTGTTCAGCAAAAATCTGCAATCGATCAGGATGCAACTAACATGCTAGCTGGAGCCCTTCCTTTCCCTAGAAGGGGTAAAGGATTGTCTCGTTGGCAATGTCTGCCATGCCTTTGTGAGGCCCTTGTCTTAGGCTGCTTGGGCTGCTGTAACAAGTTACCACAGACTGGGTGCCTCAGACACCTGACACTTATTTCTCATAATTCTGAAGGCCAGGAAGGGTTCTCGATGAGGGCCTGCTCCCGGTTTGCAAACAGCAGTGTCCTTGTGTCTTTGCCTGGTGGAGAGCAGAGAAGCAAGCTCTCTCATGCCCCTTCTAAGAAGGGCACTAATCCCATCATAAGGGTTGATCCCTCATGACCTAGTTACCTCCCAAAGGCCCTGCCTCCTAATACCACAAATAACTCAAATCATCAAGACATGTTCAATTATGTTTATTTACTGAATTGACAAAGTCCAAAAAGTACACCTATTGATTTTATAAATATTTTTACCCTAAATTAACCAGAATTAACCAGAAAACTCCATCTGTCCTGGTATACTTTGTAGCCTGGGAAATTTAAGCTACTCAAGATTTTGCTGTCTGTGAAGTTTTTTTAGCTGTGGCATTATCAAAATGTTTTTGTGATAATGTAATTAAGCTGGACGCTATAGGTACGTGTCACTCTTAACCTCTGATCAGTGTCAGAGGACGGTGTCAGATTACTGGGGATAGTCTCAGAGGTTCTCCTTGACTTTAGCAGCGGGGCCATTTCATTTCCAGCAAGCCTCTACAGTAGCATTTCCAAACGTGTGTTCTGTAGACCACTGGGACCCATAGACACTCCAAGAAAAGTGGAGTTCCACTGTAACACAAACTTGGAAAATATGCTCTCTGTTATAGCTCCCTCCTGGAGGGGCACAATGCCGTACATAACTGAGGCTCAGAGACATCTTGCTGAAATGAAATGTGTAACGTCTGTTGAACATGGTTTAATCCCGTGTTTCCCCCAAATTTCACGTTTTGGAGAACGCCGTGAGCGTGTATGCATTAGCATGGGCTGGGACAGACACAATAATGAGACCCTGGAGAGAAGTGCAAGAAACAGAGGTCAAGGTAGCAGCATCAGAGATGAGATTGCCCAAGAAAGAGAAAAAATTCAGGCTTTTAAGCTGTGAAGGGCTACACACATGTTTAAAAAAAAAAGTGGAGGCTGTGAAGAGACAGGTACATTAGTCTTTATCACCAGAGTCCTGCCCATGCCTGGAAACAGCCATTTGTAGGCTTTGTCATGTGCCAGGCAATTCACATGTATATAAACTTTTACTCAATCCTCATATTAAACCCATCAAAATAAGTGTTACTCTCTTTTGAAAATGAGAAAGCTGACAGAGTGGATGGTGACTGGCCCTAAAACAGGGGGACACACTGCAGAGAAAAGATGAAGCCAGGATACTCTGCCAAACAAACAAACAAAAGGCTATCTTCAGATAAGCTTGGAGAGGCACAATTGTCCCTTGAACATTCTAAAATATTGTCATAGACCAAACTCATTTACCTTAAATTTCACTTGGCATTTGCCAAACCTATTTGCCTGCAAGAACATTTTTTAAAGTGATTTTTTTTCCATACTGATTTCCGATCAACTCTCTGCGGAATATACTTTGAAGATGGCACCTCATTCTCATGAGCATAGGTTTCTTACTGGCTGAAGAGAAGAATCATCACGGCCATAGCCCTCACATAAATCAGGGCTTGTTAGTCAGGCTACACGACAGAAATCAACGAGAACTCCTGGAACTGGATTAAAGTTTTCCTTTGTGGGTTCTACAAAGAATGCTCTTGCTAAGTAATTAGTATCAACTTGATCTCCCTCCCCACTGCAATCTACCTGAATTATGTGAATGTGACTTAGCTCATAGGGGTTTTTCTGCTGTAAGTCCTTTCCAAGAATTGAGCCAGGTTGACGCCTGCCACGGGTTGTTTCAAGTATTTGGAACCTAATACACCTTTTGAAAAATAAATGGGAAACACGGGCCAAACTTTAAAAATGAATATTCCACATGAAAACAAACTGATAACCAGGCCCAGATGTTAATTCAGTGAATGCATCTCATGTGGTGCCATTGTAATGGCTAAGTCCAAGTTTTTGGTGGGCCAAAGTGGGGAAAGTTTACAGTCTGCCTGACTCCAGTTAAAAGCCACATGTCCTTTGTTGGGGAGGTCCTACTTCTTTCAGTTGCCATATTTAATTAGAGCGATCTCCAAACAGTCTATTAACAGTCATTATAAACACAGACAAAAAGGCCTGTAAGCCACAAACTTCACTCTGAAAGCAGTTTTTGGTGGGGAGGAAAAGTTAATGCCACTTAACTTTTTCTTGATTCAGTCATTCTCAGTGACCGACTGAACAGAAGAGCAGTAACTTCTAAGGAATGTTTACATGTCGGACGGATCTTTTCAGTTTTTTCCCCCCAGCTTTACCGAGATGTAGTTTACACAATAACATTGTTTAAGTTTAAGATATACAGTGTTGATTTGGTACACTTCTATACTGCAAGATAATTACCACGGTGGGGTTGGTTGACATCTCCATCACCTCACATAATTGTCTTCGTGCCTCTGTGTGTGTGTGTGTGTGTGTGCACGTGTGGTGAGAACATTTAAGATTTTGCCTCTCAGCAACTTTCAGGAAAAATTACAGTATTGTTAACTATAATCATCATGTACTTTAGATTTCCAGAATTTATTTATTGACATATAAAATTGTGTAAGTTGAAGCTATTTAGTGGGATGATTCGAAACACGTATATTGCAAAATGTTTTCCACAGTAAGTTTTGTTAGCATATCTATCACCTCACGTAATCACCATTTTGTTGTCACGGTGAGAACATTAAGATTCTACTGTCATAGCAACTTGCAAGTACACAATACAGTGTTGTTAACTATAGTGACCACGCTCAACCTTAGATCCCTGAAATACAGCCATCTTAACGAAAGGTTTATACACTTTGACTAACATCTCCACATTTTCCCAACCCTTTGGCCCTTGGCAACTACCATCCTACTCTGTTTCTATGAGTTCAGTGTTTTTAGATTCTACATATAAGTGAGATCATACAGTATTTGTCTTTCTCTGTCTGACTTATTTCAGTTAGTATAATGCCCTCAGGGTTCATCCACGTTGTAACAAATGGCAGGATTTCCTTCCTTCTCAAGGCTGAATAATATGCAATTGTGTGTATGTCTCTACATCTCTATCTCTATCTCACATCTTTAGCCCTTCCCCCAACCAGCTAAGTTGATGGACACTTAGGTTATTTCCATATCTTGGCCATAGTGAATAATGCTGTACTAAACAGGGGAGTGCAGATTTCTCTTTGAGATAGTGGTTTCATTGCCTTTGGATATATACCTAGAAGTGGGATTGCTGGATCACATGGTAGTTCTATTTTTAATTTTTTGGTAGTTTTCCATTCCACCAATTTACATTCCTACCAACAGTGCACTGGGGCTCCCTTTTCTCCACACCCGATTTCTCTGACAACAAATTTTATTTACATAAGGGTTTGTAGACATTATGTAACATTAAAACTGAAAGAAAAAATAAACCGAAAACCAGTCTGTTACATGCCCTTGGGCCGCTGTTGCTAGAAAGTTGCAAGCTCTGCAGCCAGCTACGTGGCTGATCCATCAGTCTGAAGTTTGTTCCCATCAAAAGTTTCACTCTGATAGAAGGTTGGCCTCACATTCTGGGGTTCGGACCCCGATTAGCCAGGGAAATGTCTGGTCAGAAATACTGTGATGGCAAGCCCGATGTCCCATCACATGTCACTAGAGGGAAGGTGGCTGCTCTGAGCTCTGCCCCCCGTCAGGCTGGAGACACCAGGGCTCTCTCTTGGACTACCAATGACTCCCTCTAGCAGCACAGTTGCTGGTGCTGTCTGACCCCATCCTGTCTTCTCAGCTTCCCCGCGGGCTCTTCAGGTGGTGACATTCTCTTAGGGCAGGGGACTCTGAAGAGGGAGAGCCGAGGAGCTCCAGGCCAGACACAGCTGGCCGTGATCTTGGGGCTCTGGGCTGGACCAAAACATCTCGCTACTGCTTGGTTTCAGGCCGGACACTGCCCGGCACCTACTGCTTGACCTCTGTTTAAATGAGGGACTTCAAGACTAGACAGCATGACTCTTTTCAGTTTATTGCATGAAGGAGTGACACTCGTCCAAGTGAAAAGCAGACCCGAAATGGTTCCATTATACAAGCCATGAGGTTTTTAAATTTGTGACAAAGGGCAGAAGGGAATTCTACTCATGGGAAGGAAATCCTCACTTAAGCTTCAGTGAGCCCAAAGCACTTAAAGCCCATGAACCTCCAGCTGGTCGTCCTTAGCCAGTCCCGTCTCTTCGAGCGAGGAACTGGCATCTATTCTTGTGCTGGTTGCCCTGTGCCTGAATTACTTCTCCATCGTCTGGAAGCTCAATGACAGCACCATGGCAGGCAAATTTCTTCTTAAAAGCCTTCACTAGTTTCTTTTTATCGTAATCATCAGCAAGTTTTTAGACAGTAGTAAGGCTCTTCCTGCCATTTCTCTGTTGAATTCTTATATGGATATAATCCTCAGTGCCAGCAGGAAGCAGATCATCATCCTTACTTGCATCCACAAAAGGATCGAGAGAGTGGAGTTTCTGGGTAGCGGACATACTATAGGATTCCTTTTCCTCAGTGGAAATGGAGGAAAATGGTGGGAGACGGAGGGCCTGGGGATGGAGCTTCAGGCAGTTGGGGGTGGGGTGGGGTCGTCCAGGGGGAAGCTGCTGAGTCCTCTGCAAGCTGCAGCTCCGTGACTCGGTCTTTGACCATTTTTATTCAGTTTTGGTTTTGTTTTTGTTTCATTGTTTTTTGTTTTTTGCTTTTGAATTGGTTGAGTTCCTTACATATTTTGGAAATTAACCCTTTATAAGATATATGATTGACAAATATTTTCTGCCCTTTTGCTGACCCTCTTGTAAGGTTGCTGTTTCATTTTGTTGCTTATTTCTTTTGCTGTGCAGAAACTTTTTTAGCTTGGTGTAGTCCCACTTGGTTTTGCTTTTGTTGCTTGTGCTTATGTTGTCCTCTCAAAATAATTATTGCCAAAAGCATGTCAGGGAGCTTTTTTCCTGTATTCTTCTAGGTGTTACAGTTTAAGGTCTTATGTTTAATTTCCATGAGTTGTGTAAGATAGGGGTCCAATTTGCATTGTTTTGCATGTGAACACCCAGTTTTTCCAGCACCATTTACTGAAGAAACCAGACTTTCTCCATTGTATATTCTTGCTTCCCTTTTCAAGTATTAGTGGACTGTATATGCAAGGGTTTATTTCTAGGCTCTCAATTCTGTTTTTTTTTTTTTTTGGCAGGGGGGATCTCTGTATCTGCTTTTATACCAGTACCATATTATTTTGATTACTATAGCTTTGCAGTATAGTTTGAAATCAGAAGTATGATGCCTCCAGCTTCGTTCTTCTTTCTCAGGATTGCTTTGACTATTTGGGGTCTTTGGTAGTTCCATATATACTTTATGATCATTAATTCTATTTCTGTGAAAACTACCTTTGGAATCTCCATAGGGATTACCCTGAATCTGTAGATCGCTTTTGATAATATGGTCACTTTAACAATATTAATTCCCTGATCCATGAACATGAGATATCTTTCCATTTATTTTTGTCTTCTTTAATTCCTTTCATTAATGTCTTACATTTTTGTCCTACAGTTCCTTGGTTAAATTTATTCCTAAGTATGGTATTGTTTTTGGTGCTATTGTAAATGGGATTATTTTCCTTTTTCAGAGAGTTCTTTGTCAGTATATGGAAATGCAACTGACTTTTGTAGGTTCATATTATATCCTGAAACTTTACTACTGAATTTATTCTAACAGGTTGTTGTTGTTGTTGTTGGAATTGTTGGGATTTTTTAAATGTCATCAGCAAACAAAGACGATTTTACTTTTTCCTTTCTTATTCTGCTTCGGGCACAGTGAAAGCTGGAGGCGCGCAGCCCGGCCTCGGGCTCTCGCCCGGGGCGCGCACACCTGCAGCAGAGGCTGGCGACGGGACTTGGTCGGTAGGGCGCAGGCGCGCGGCTAGCGGCGAGCAGGCCCAGGCGTGGAGGCCAGTGACGGGACCGCGCGAAGGCCAGGCCCGGGAGCAGCTGCAGGGGCTTCGGCTCTCTGTAGGCACTCATGTGGCCGCAGGATCTGCCCCCGGCCTGTGCACAGCAGGGGAGGCTGGTGATGGGGGGCAGGGCAAGGGCGGACAGGTGCACAGCTAGAGCGGCTAGCCTCCAGCCCGCACTTGTGAGGGAGGGTCCGCCGCAGGGACCCTGGCCTTGCATTGTGTACCTCTGCTGCTGCAGAGGCTTGGGGAGGGAGGGTTGCCAGTGGGGATCCTGGGCTCTGGTGGGGGTGGAGCAGGCTAGGGAGTGGAGAGGAACTCAGGCGGCGGGGAAATGCCCCTGGGGTGAAAACCCAGGAAAATCTGCGCGGGGGCACCTGGGTGGCTCCGATGGTTAAGTGTCTGCCTTCGGCTCAGGTCATGATCCCAGGGTCCTGGGATCGAGTCCCGCATCGGACTCCCTGCTCAGCGGGGAGCCTGCTTCTCCCTCTGCCTCTCTCTCTGTCTCTTATTAAAAAAATAAAATAAAAATCAAAAGGCTTTAAAAAAAAAATCTGCGTGGGATGTGTGACGACTGCGCATGCCATCGCTTCTTTCAGCGACAAGAGCTGCTGGGCTCCTCTGCAGAGCACGCTAGGGGGGACGCCCTGCTGTGTGGCCCCCCTGCTCTTCTGCCTCGTCACTGACGATCTCTCCACACCTCAGCTTTGCTGGTCTTCAGGTGGAGTGACACGGAAGCAAGTATCTGGAAAGGCTCCCCAAGCCAGTTGACCATCTGCTTTCCCTCTCCCAGCAAGAGAACTTTCTCTAGCTAGGCGTTCCCTCTGGGCCTAGAACAGTGCTGGCCGGGGGAGGGGGGCGGTGAGACGATGGAGGCCAAATGAAGCTGTTCTTCCTTCCCTTTACGTGCCGCTGTGCTCGGTTTTGTGTTCTCCTTCGTTGCTGAGGTTGCTTAAATGGACTCCTGAGCCTCCCCCCCACGCCCCCCGCTGAGTTATTTTGGTTTGTGGATAGCTATGGAATTGTTGATCTTTGTGGGGGGCCAGAGGCTGAGGTCTCCATTCATGGTGATGTCACCACCTAAATGTTTTAAAATAAAAATCTATAGAGCTATCATTTCTTTCTGTCTTTTCATCTCTTGTCTCCCATTCATAGGTGACAAAGATAGGAGGTTACTTTATCGTAAATTCCCTCAACTTCCATAAGCCTCAGTTTTCTCATGCCTAGAATGAGAGGATTAGACGTATGTAAGGCCCCTCCGTTCTATAATTTTGGTGCAGTTTCTGCCCCATGGTGGGTACCTGATAAATATTTGTTAAATAATTCTGGATATTCAGTCACATATTCTGACCCCTACCAAGCACAGCAGTTCTGCCATCTGGCAGACTCCCGTTAATACTGTGGTTCCACAATTGGTTAGTTCTGTGAACTTGAGTAAATGCTTCTCTCCAAGTCTTTGCAGCCATATCTATAATATGGATTAAAATGTGCCCACACCATTAAGTTAGTAGAGGGTGACATGAGGTAGCCTCCACAGCCCTCAGGGTCATGCCTGGTACAAAGCAAGCATGCCACAAATAGTTGCAGCTATTATATTAATAGGCACTAATAAGAAATCATTATCACTAACAGTAACTCTAGGGGCATTTCCAGAAAGCCTTTGCTAGAACAGTTCTCTTTACGGGTGCTCGTCAGCGTCACATGGCATCCATTACACTGGGAAATGTGTTCACAGTCGGAAAGTCCTGATATCTCCATGTTCCTCGTTTCTAGAAGTCTCTTGCCTCATTATGAATGCTCTGAGTTCTCACTTCCAGCCCACTGTCTCTGCCCCATCATCCAGGCAGCTCCTGTGCGGCCCACTCTCAACAGCCTTGCGTCTGGCTCTTTCCTGCTCACAGCACTTTCTCACTCTCCTGCCTCTGTCACTCTTCTCCCTCTCCTACTGAACGTGAGCTGCTTGACCATCAGGATTTTGACTATTTTATTCACAAAAAGTTCCAAAGCACCGAAGCACATAATAGGTGTACGACAAATATTTGTTGAACAAACAAATAACGTATCCACCGCTATTCCTGATTTCAAGAAAGCTTGGTCCCAGATGGATGTTTCAAAATAGAGATAGCCAGGTCGCAACTCTTCCCATGGTGAGAGAAGTTCCTGGTGTGATGGATCCAAAGATCACATAGGTGGCTCAGAGACAAATGGGCAGTTCTTCGTTTCCCCGCTCTCTTCTATACTCTACGGATATGGCACAACAACTATTCGCTCTGATTAATGCACAGCCTGTTTTCTCCTTCCATTAACGAACTAGAGGTTGGATAAGCATCTGAGCCTCGAAGGCTCGCCTCCTGTGTTGTAAAGTGATATAAAGGAATTCTTGCAGTGTTTAAGTAGTCACTGAGGTGAAACTTACGTCGATTTTGTAACCTTTGTTAACAGACAAGAAGGCTGAATATTCTCGTTTACCAAAAATAGCTGAGAGTAATATGCAAAACCAATTTGTTTTAAATGTGTTTCCTTTACTTTGGCAAGGAATAGAAGTTCCATCTATTTGTAAGTCTGGCTCTGCTGGTTGTTAAGGCTGATGTTTTCTGAGAATGAGCATCATCTTTACTTGCTTAAAATCACTGTAACCTCCTTTAATCTCTGTGTCTAATAAATCTCCCTCCTTTGGAAATTACATTTTGAAATCGATTTATCTAAAAGCTAATTGCAATAGAACACATTTTGGTTTGGCTCATCTTTAGTGTAATAAATAACCTAAAAAGAATCTTACCTCTACTAATATCTTATTTTCAGATATTATTATCTGGAGATATAATATGCAAGTCGAGTTTATCAAAGCTATGAATGTAAATAAAGTGTTTATGCAATGGTGAAATTTAATTTAAGCAGGAGATCTGTACAACCATCTGAGTGGCTCTTAGAAATAAGAGTGTGGATTTTGTCAAGGGACAATGGCTTCATTCATTCACTCTGTTAAGTCGCTACTTTTGTTAGGCATTGCACTATACTTAAATAATTCAGTCATTCACTTATAAATTCTTTTTAAAATTATGCACTAAATATAGAAGCACCAGGTATAATTCCAGATGCTGAGAATGAACAAGTCAGATTGTCCCTGCCATTAAGAAGCTTATATTTTAGGGCGCCTGGGTGGCTCAGTCGGTTAAGCGACTGCCTTTGGCTCAGGTCATGATCCTGGAGTCCCTGGATCGAGTCCCGCATCGGGCTCCCTGCTCGGCAGGGAGTGTGCTTCTCCCTCTGACCCTCTTCCCTCTCATGCTCTCTGTCTCAAATAAATAAATAAAATCTTAAAAAAAAAAAAAAAGAAGCTTATATTATATGATGAAGGGATATGGAAAATATAGATGAGTAAGAAACATATGTTTCAGACCAGATCATTTTCAAAGAGCAATACTAAGACAAATAGTTAACTTTTCAACAAAAATTATGGAAGTACAGGGCACCTGGGTGGCTTAGTCGATTAAGCGTCTGCCTTTGCCTCAGGTCATGATCCCAGGATCCTGGGATGAGTCCTACATCGGGCTCCCTGCTCCGCGGGGAGCCTGTTTCTCTCTCTGCCTCTGCCGCTCCCTCTGCTTGTGCTGCTCGCTCTATCAAGTAAATGAATAAAATCTTTAAAAAAATTAGGGAAGTAGGAGTCAGTGGAATGATATTTTTCAAGTGCTGAAGGGGAAAAAGGAAACCCTGCTGATCTAGAATTCTGTATTCTGAAAAAAAATCTTTCAGGCGCCTGGGTGGCTCAGTTGGTTAAGCGACTGCCTTCGGCTCAGGTCATGATCCTGGAGTCCCGGGATCGAGTCCCGCATCGGGCTCCCTGCTCGGCAGGGAGTCTGCTTCTCCCTCTGACCCTCCCCCCTCTCATGTGCTCTCTCTCTCCTCTCATCCTCTCTCTCAAATAAATAAATAAAATCTTTAAAAAAAAATCTTTCAAAAATTATGGCAAATTAAGGACTTTTCAGACAATTAAAAGTTGAGCAAAGTTGTAACTAGCAGGACTTAAATATAAGAAATCCTAAAAGAAGTTCTTCAGGGTAAAAGAAAATGATCCCAAGAATCTGCAGGAAGGAAAGAAGATCACCAGGAAGGGTAATGGGATAAATACGGAAAAATATTTGTAACTTAAAGCAACAACGATAGTCTCATGGGGTTTATAACATTTGTGAGAGAAAAATATTCAAAAGCAATGTCACAAAAGCAGGAGGAGGGTAAATGGAGTTAAACTGTTTTGCGTTCCTGATGAAGTAGTGAAAGTACTAATTTAAGGTAGATCATATTTAGTCAAGAATGAGATACATATTATAATCTTTAGAGTAACCGCTAAAAGAATAATATGAAAATGTTTGATTAAAAGCCAACAGAGGGACGCCTGGGTGGCTCAGCTGGTTAAGCGTCTGCCTTTGGCTTGGGTCATGATCCCAGGGTCCTGGGGATCGAGCCCCACATCGGCCTCCCTGCTTAGCAGGGAGCCTGCTTCTCCCTCTCCTCCTGCACGTGCTCTCTCTTGCTCTCTCTCTCTCAAATAAATAAATAAAATCTCTAAAAGAAAGCCGGCAGAAAAGATAAAATGGAATACTGAGAAATACTTGATTAGTTAAATAGAAGTTTAGAAAGCAGGAACAAAGGAACAAAAAGGTTAAATAGAAACAAAAAGCAAGATGGACTTATACCCAAATGTGTTAGTAATTACATTAAACATTAATGGACTAAATACTATGATTAAGAGACCAAAATTGTCAGACTGGATTTTAAAAAATTATCCCCAATACTTCTTGTTTGTAATTTGCACGTTAAATATAAGAACGCATGTAGGGTGAAAGTTAAAGGATGTTCGCTATGATAGGTCATGCTAACACGAACAAAGGGAAAGCTGGTATGACTGTGGCTATCAAAGTAACTTTAAGACAAGGGAACTAGTGATAGAAAGAGGGATAGTTCACAATCAGGCAAGGGTCAATTCAACAGGAAAACATAATTCTAAATGTGTATGTAACTAACATATACTTAAAATATATAAAACAAAAATAACTATATAAATATACAACCATAGATGTAGATTTAAAAATACCTCTCTCAGTAGCTGATAAAATAAGAAGACAAAAAAGTCAGCATTCCCAAACTGCAGGGTACATCTTACCAAAATAGAACATATGTTGGAACAAAACTCAAGTTCCAATCAATTACGAAGGATTGAAATAATATACAGTATATTCTCTGGCCAGAGTGGAATTGAACTAAAAGCAGAAACAGAACTATAGATTCTTTCTTTAAAAACAGAAAGCTAGATTTCAGCAGAACGAAAACCTCTAATTGTTTGGAAATTGGGCAACATATTTCTTTTTTTTTAAATTTTTTTGGGAGGCAACATATTCCTAATTAGCTCATGAGTTGAAGAAGAAATCACAGTAAAAATGAGAAAATATTGTGAAGTGAATGATAGCAAAAATATGGCATATCAAAATATGCCAAATGCAGCTAAAATAGTGCTTAGATTTCTAGCTTTAAATAAAATATTAGAAAAAAAGAAAGGTTGAAAATTAACAATCTAAGTTTCTGTTTATCAAAAATATTTGGTAAAGAACAACAAATTAAACCCAAAGAAAGTAAAAGTAACAAAATCATAAAGATAAAAGTAGAATCAGTAAAATATAAAGCAGTTGTAAACAGAGAAAATCAACAAAATTAAAAGTTGTTTCTCTGAAAAGATTAATAAAATGGATGAACACTGATGCATGACTGATCAAGGAAGAAAGAGGAAGGAAGGAAGGAAGGAAGGAAGGAAGGAAGGAAGGAAGGAAGGGAAGAAACACAACTTACCAAAACTGCCCCAAAAGAAATGGCCAATCTGAATAATCCTACATATATTAAAGTAGTTAAAACTGTAATATAAAATACTCCCACAAAGAAAACTCCAGGTCTAGAGAGCTTTGCTGATGAATTCTTCAAAAATATTTAAGGAAGAAATCATACCAATCTTAGCATAATTTTTTAGAAAACAGAGGAAGAGGGAATACTTTCTAACTTACCTTATGAGGATAGTATAACAATGAGGCCAAAATCTGCCAAAGAAATAAAAGAAAGGAAAATTATAGGCCCATTTAGCACAGAAATACAGAGAAAAAGAATCTTAAACAGAATATTAGCAAATGGGACCCCTGATAATGCATTATGATTAAGTGGTGTGTATTCTAGGAGAGAGAGAGAAAGGCTGTTTTACTATTCAAAAGTATGAATCAATATAATCTACTACATTAACAACTAAAAGGAGAAAAAAATGCATGAGCATCTTAATAAATGTAAAAAAATCATATGATAAAATTCAATACCTGTTCACATTAAAGATTCTTAGCAAGCCTAGAATAAAACCTGAAACTTACATGTCTACAAGAACCCAACAGCAAGTATCTTATTTAAGGGTGAAATAGTGAATGCTTTCCTCTAGAAGTTAGGAACAAGAAAGAGATGACCTCTATTTCCACTGCCATTCAACATTGTTTTTTAGGTTTTATCCAGGGAAAAAGGTGAGAAAAGGAAGTAAAAGATAAAAATTGGAATGCAAGAAATAACATTTGTATTATTCATATATAAAGAGATTGCATAGAAAATTCAAAAGAGTGTATACATTGTTAGATTTAATCAACACATTTAGCATGTTTGTTGCATTGCATTTCTATGTACTAGAAACAAACTAAAGGAAAAATGAAATATTAAATAAAAGTATCTTTTAAAATAGCATCAAAAAACAGTAACTACTTAGGAGTAATCCTAATGAAAGATGTGCAAGATCTCCACACTAAAAACTACCAAACACCACTGAGAAAAATTCAAGAAAGTCGTATGTAAGTGGAGAGATCTACCATGCTCATACATTAAGGTAAACATGGTTATTCTGCCAGTTCTCCTCAAGTCATCTAGAGATTCAGTGCAATCATACCAAAAGTCCCAACAAAGGTGTTTTTTTTCCTTTTGGTAGAAATGTACAAGTTGAATTTAACATTTAGATGGAAATGCAATAGACCTAGAATCCTAAGACAATTTAAAGAACAGAATTGGAGGACTTGTACACTACCAAATTTTAAAACTTATGAAACTATAAAACTATCATTAGTTCAGTATGGTACTAACAAAGGATAATCAAATATACCAGAGGAACACAGAGAGACTATTAGAAAGTCCAGAAATACACCCTTGGGTACAGGTCAACTGGTTTATAATAAAGGTACCTCTGCAACTCAGTGGGGAAATGACAGTCTTTTCAATAAATAGTCATGAAGCAATTGGATATATATGCAGAAAAAAAATAACTTGCCTCATAGTTCATTCCATACACACACAAAAATGTATTTGAAATGAATCACAAACTAAAGCATGAAAAGTAAAACAATAAAGCTCTCAGAAAAACAAAACAAAACAAAACAAAACATAGAAAGATATCTCTTTACCAAGTGCAAGAACTCACAAAACTACCTGATAGTGATGGAAGTTGGAGAGTGGCTTAGTCTCCTTTAGGGTATTAAGAAGGGGCAAGGGGATCCTTTGGAATGCTAGAATGTTCCTTCCAGCTCTGGATCTGGTGGTTATGAGCAGTTATGCATATGTAAAAGCGTCATGCTGTACATTTAGATTAGGGCACTTTATTCAATAGAAAGTAGAAATAAAATTAATAAATGCATCAAAAAAGAAATTCTGATGGAAATGAGAACACATTTTGATATTTGTTCTCCCCTTCCCACTCCTGCGCCCCAACCCCAGGTGGACCTTTGTCAGTTCCTTTTCTCCATATTGACCAAAACACTTTTAAAAAACATTTAAAGTACTGGGGGTTCTGGGTGGCTCAGTCAGTTGAGTATCCGACTCTTGAGTTCAGCTCAGGTCATGATCTTATGGTCGTGAGATTGAGCCCTGCCTCCAGCTCTGCCATTGAGTGTGGAGCCTGCTTAAGGATTCTCTCTCTCCCTCTTCCTCTGCCTCTCCCCTGCTCACGTGACTGTGTGCACAAGTGCGCTCTCTCTCTCAAAAAATTAATTAAAAGAAGCATTTAAAGTACTAAAATCTAAGTTTCTGTGAGACTTCCTCTATATTTTAACTCCAAATAAACTCAAAAAAAATTCTCAGGGGGCGCCTGGGTGGCTCAGTCGTTAACTGTCTGCCTTCGGCTCAGGTCATGATCTCAGGGTCCGGGGATCGAGCCCCGCATCGGGTTCCCTGCTCGGCAGGAAGCCTGCTTCTCCCTCTCCCACTCCCCCTGCTTGTGTTTCCTCTCTCGCTATCTCTCTCTGTCAAATAAATAAATAAAATCTTAAAAAAAAAAAGGTCTCAGATAATCTAGTAACTTGGCAAAAGCTCAAAATTATATCAACACCGATGAGGGAGCTCCTTGAGTAAAATATTGACGTCAAACCACAGCAAAACCACTTGGGAGTGTAATCACTGTCACATATTCTGGGAGTAACATAGGCACTATACTGGGCCCAGGGAAATCTATAAAAATGCAATGCAGCTTCTTTCTCCAATGGGCTCACTCTAATAAGAATAACTAAGGTTTATATAGCTCTTCTTGTGTGGAAGGAATTATTCTCAGTGCTTTACCTGCAAATTAATTTATTTCATTCCCTCAAGAATCCAGAGAGGTGGGTCGCCCCTCATTTTACAGAGGACAAAACTGAGGCACTGAGAGGTTAAGTAATTTATCCAAGGTCACACAGCTAATAAATGGTAGAGCTGGATTTGAACACAGGCATTCTGGTACTATTCCGTGTATTCCCTTTGTCCTATGTGAGAATGAATGCTTCCTCCACTTTAGGGTTAGGTAGGAGTATTTTGGGGAAAGACCCTTCTTTGGGTCCTTAAAAGCCCAAGAGCAGCCCACACCAGGATCTGTGCAGCCAAGAAAGGGTCACCATCTCACTCCTCTGGAAGCCTGGTCTGTAGGAGGTGGTCTCTAGGTCCATATTTAATCTATAAAATAGAACGGGTATTCCCGAACCAGGCATCCTGTCCGCTCCAGGTTTAGAAGTCATGTTTTATCTTAGATGAAGCAGTTTCTCATTCTAGAACCTTAGCTCTGTAGCACACAAGGAGGGCTAACTAACAAATTTTCCTTAGAGAATTTCTGGGGGAGGCTGGAAATCGAATCTTCCTCCGTCCAGCACTCCAGCACGAGCACCACTGAGAGCATTTGCAAAATCCCCGGTAATTAGATTGATTTGTCAACACTGCAGATTAAAGGAATATTTTAAACTTGATTTTATTTTGCTGTGTATACTTTGTTTATTTCTTTATCAGTGCTCTGGTTTAATTTCTTTTTTGTTTTTTCAATTTTACACAGGCCTTTTCCTTAAAGAGTCTGAGAGGTACCCCCAAATGAGAGCTTTTTGTTCATCTCTGATTTTTAAAAATTGAGTTATATTTGACATACAACATTGTGTAAGTCGGAGGTGTATGACCTACAGGTTTGACACATCTATGTTGCAAGATGATTCCAAGTGTAGCATTACCTAACATGTCTATGACGTCATACAATTATCATTTCTTCTAGTGTTGAGAAAAATTAAGATCTGGTGTCGTAGCAAGTCAGATGTGTATAGTACAGTTTTGTTGTTTGTAGTCACCGTACTGTGTATTCAGTTTCCAAGGCTTATTTATCTGCTAGTTGCCTCTTTGATTTTTTTTTGCTACAGAATTTTTTCTTTACATTTTTGGTAACAGGGTTTCTCAGCACTATCAACATTGTGGGCAATATAGCTCTTTATTGTGAGACTGTCCTGTCCTGTGCATGGCAGCCTCCGTGGATTCCACCCACACCCCCAACTGTGACCCCAAAATTGTCTCCAGACAGTGCCGGATGGGGAAGGGAGAATCAACCTAGATTGAACCACCGCTTTAGTCCATGGTTTACAACAGCAAGAAAGCCAAGTACAGTTAGTTAGAAAGTTCCAGATACTGCATGTCTAAGTGGACACCTGTAAGCTCCTCTCTGTGGCTCGTTGCGAGTTCTCAAGGCCCAGACTCAGGTAGCTTCTAGTCCAGGGGCTGACCCATAGTCGGCAGAAAATTTTTGTTGGAGAAATGAAAAAAGTCAATGATGACTCCATAAAAGTTCTTCTTAATGCTATGAATTTGAGGCAACTGGATGTTAAATAAGCTAAATACTGTGACTGGCTTGTTTAATTTTACACGAAATTGGTTGCCTTGCGTTCAGGCGGTTGTATAATCGTTCATTCTTTGACTCAACAAACACTTATTGTGATCTTGCTATGTGTAGGCGGCCTGGCCCCAGGGTTCATGGTACGGGCCCTGGTTCTGGGTTGTCTGGGTCCCTCCCTGTCACTGCTCCTTGTTGGTTTTGTGACCCCAGGCACGTTTACAGATCTCTCTGTGCTGTACTGCATACCAAATGGAGTTATCACAGGGATTCAGCTACTTAATACATGTGAAGTGTGTAGACTATTCCCAGACACCTAGTAAGTGCTGTATGTGTTTGCTATTATTAGTCCTCCCTGGAAATATAAAAAGGATAAAGTAAAACATGTGCATCAGAATTGCTCTCATTTGGAGCAGAATATAATATGTGTTATCAGAGAGGTTCAAACTAGGTGTGAGAGAGAAGCAAGATCACATCCAGTGGAGGGTGGAGAAAATAGAAATGGCCTCATGATGGAGAAGACATTGAGCTGGGTCTTCAAAAATGGGCGAGTAGAACAGAGTGTCAAGCAAGAGGGGCCTTCAGTAGGAGGCAATAGCAGAACAAAGTTGTGGGGACACGTGAAGGGAATCCTGGTAGTGTGATTGAGCTGGTGTTTGGGGAGGGGGTGGGAAATAATTCAGGTAACACAGGGTAGGGCCTGACTGAAGGGCATTGTATGAGATTCAGTCTGCTCTTCATGGCACAACTGTGAAGAGTCTGAAACTCAAGGGGACCTGGGTTTCAGGTCCCACTTTCGTTACTTAGTAGCTATGTTGTAGGCATGTCATGAAACTTCTCCAAGCCTCAGATTCTAACCTCAAAATGGGAAAAATAATGCCTTCCTTGCAGAATTGTTGTGAGAATTAGCATAAGTAATGAAGGGCTTAGTACAATGCCTGTAAGCAGCATTAATTATAATTGTTGTGAAAGAATTGGAAAAGAAAAGAAAGAGGGAAATTCCAGAAGTGTACAGGAGGAGACAATGCTGGTTGACTTACAATGGGTCCCCTACAAGCTTTATCAGTGACAGAGCCAGGTGATGATGGCTAGAACACAAGGCTGGATGACACTTACTTGATAAACCAAAGCATTTTGAGGGACTTCCCTGTGCTAGGCAGCACTGCATACAGCGATAAAGTAAGTAGAGTCAACTGCTGCCCTCAAGGAAACCACATTTCAGTAGGGGAGACCAGATAATTTAAAAATGGCAGCCGTCTGATGTTGTTGGCCATTCCGCCTCTCCGTGGGAGTGCCATGGTGAGTAGGGACACAAGAAGCAGGAGTAGGGGAAGGGCTGGGATGTGGGCAAAAACTATGCACCCTTGAGCCGACTTTTAAATAGAACTTGTATAATGCTCTACTGTCGTATAGACAGTCACTAGTGTTGGGGGGGGCATAAAAAAACATACTAGCAACAACACATAATTAAAATAAATTGAAATATTTCCTGCTCTCTCTCCCAAAAGATTAAGTTATTTTGGTTTTGTTTGAAGAAAGCAAACAGGAATATGAGGGTTGAGGAATTTGTGGTACTTTCATAAACCACGGAAAAACTTCTTGAAACTTCTTTTTCTTCTTCTTATTCACATCCAAGTTCTTTACTACTGCAGCTGCTTCAAAGTCTTCTCTCACTCCAGACTCATCTCCAAAATTGGCTCTTCTAAACCCAATTGATGCAGACTCTCTCTTCCTTCCCTCATCTACCCTGGTTTAACTATCATGTAAGTTGATTTCACCTTCCATGAATCTTTCAATTGCTATTAGCTCTCCCACTCTCCAGATTCTGTGCAATCAACAGCTCAGAGCTCATCAATCCAGTCAGCATCTTTCCTACTTGGAAATGTGGGATAAGGAGAGCAGAAGAATGATCTAGAATCCTCCTTAGAGATTGACACAGCGAAAGAGCCTACAAATACACATTAAGTAATGGTTTTTGATCCTATTTTAGAGAATGATTAGGAGTGAATCTCGAAAGAGAGAAATTTAACTGAATTTCCCACATTAGCTAACTTTTTTGTGATGTGTATACACAGGGCAAGGGAGTTGCCTGCCTTGGTTTGAACTGGAAGATCATACTGACACTTTGGTCTATTGTTACATTGACAATGCCTTCCTGTCAGAGACCCCCACAAATCCACCTGTAGCAGAAGAAAGTTTGGGTTTATCAATTTGTTCCAGTGAGGGCAACCTCACTCCTCAGGGAATTGTGTGTTGTCTCAGTAAGGAGACATTAGAAAGGACTTATGACTGGATTTGGGGTTGTGTTAGGTGATTTTGGTGAGGGTCCAAGGAAACAGGGTTTTATTCTGGATTAGATGCTATTAGGAAGCAGGGGTAATTCTATGATTAGGTATAATTCCTGTCTAGAAGGCACAGAAACAACTGCTCAGTGCTCTGGTCACTTACCCAACTAACCCCTGGCTGAGCAAACCATCATCTGAAAACATCAGGGAGAAGAGTCTCTCAACTAATTTTTTGGAGGTCCTTTTAGATAATCCTCATTTCAACCCTTGTCATATAAACAGAAAGTTAAGAAAGTTAAGTGGTGCTATTTTCTTAGCCTAATGAGACTCACCATACAATGAAGTATCTAGTTTTTCATGGAGCCTCTTTCCTATTTTGAATTTTTAAGAGCATTTGCAGAAAGTGATAAATTGTCTTCCTGGGCCTGGCCGCAGTTTGCCTCCAGACACAATTTCATGGCTTACTGGGTAATTTTGTGGTTGGCTGGAAAGTAAATGAATTACTTGAGCGGGGGCTCATTTTTCAGGGCTTGTCCCTTTATGGAAGCTGTGTGACTTCTCTGTCACCTTGGGCACTCTGACCTAACTCAGCGCTACACAGAGTTCATTTTCATCTGTCATCTCAGCCCATCTCCCTTTGAGTCAAATACTTATTTGTAAAATTTTCCTTCTGTGCATACTTGGTGGATGATATGGATGGATCCTTTAAACACCAAGACTGTCAACTCGATTCTCCTCAGCCTATAGTCGTCCTTTAATGAAAATACACATTATACTTTCCACAAATAGACTGTAATTGGGTGGTGTGCACCGCATGGCTCTTGCCCTCCTCTTGAACTCAACGTCCAGCGTGCCTTGCGTGTCTCTGCCAAGGTTACTTCGCCCAGCTCTGCTATTCTGTGACTCTGGCTGTCGGAGGAAAATGGTTCTTGAGGAGGTCTCGGGTCATCTGTCACCTCATCTCCCCAGAGAATTTTTAGCCAGACACTGTCCTCTCAAGAGTTCAAAAGCTTCCCTGGACTCATGGGTGCACTTACAAGGCAGAGGGTAATGGAGTCTTTTAAACTTTTGTATATGCTTTTAGCATTTGAACGATGCTGAATACTTCTGCATCTTTTAAATAACAGGCTAAGAAGCTTTAATAATTCTCTCATCGTTAGCCTTTTTACCACTAAATCTATCCCATGTGACACCAGATGATTCTCTCTGGCCTCTTAGTGAGATTCCTTTCTGAAACTGTAAGGATCGCAATCGCAAGCAGGTCCTTGATGAATAACACTGCAGGTCAGAGATGCTTGACACACACACATCCTTGGCTTTCTAGGGCCCTTTGGGGTTTGTAACAAAAGCCGGAGCTTCGCTGGCATGCAGCTTTTAGGGGGAAATCGCCAAGAGCTTGCCGGCACCAGAAATAGTAGAGGGTCTGAGTTTGCAGCATGAAGACGAGAGACTGAACATGCAAAGGGACAATATTCAGAGTACATATAGAGGTAGAACTTTGACCCCCAATCTACAGTGACCTCCAGGAGGCCAGCCGACGACTCGAATGTCCCCTCTGGTGCAGGACTACGTTCAGTTTACCATCATTTCCATCTATAACCGTCCAGCCAGCCACGGCTAAGGGAGAATGTTCTCCTCCAAGGCTTTATGGAAGGGACGGTTCTAGCAGAAGCTTCTGTGAATGTGGGCATGCTCTGTTCTTGGAGCGGGCTGCGAAAAGCCCCTCACCGGGCCTCAAAAGAGAGGCTTTTAGACTACAGTGCTCCCTTAAAAAAACTCCCTTATATTATCCAGCAGAGTCAGTCTAAAGAAGTAATAATGCTAACTAACCACGACTCCATTACACTGGGTAAATGTTTTAGTAACTAAAGAGAACCTGGGAGCAGGGAACTCATACAGGATCAGCAGTCTGGACAAAAGTTTCGCAGTGTGGTGACATACAAGGGGTGGGAAGGGCGCTCAAGTAAATTTTTTTGGATTACTTATCTGAACTGACCTAGATAAGGACAGGTCTTCCTCCTGAAGAGAGGACTCCCACTTCTCTTCCTTTCGCCCTCTGCCTCAGCTGTGTCCCCTCACCACTGATCCTTCCATATATAGGGTTCAGGTGTGTGCGCGCCAACAGGGGCCAGAACCGGCGGGAGTTACATAGCTGTGAGGTTTTCTTCTAGTCCTCACCTGCCCAGGAAATATGTGTGGTAAGTTAAAGGGAAGTGAAAACCCCAGGCAAATGATAAAGTAGGCATGTTTGTCTTTGGTGTTTCCCAGCCTCTGGGTTCCCTTAGCCTGGTGCTGGTGTCCCAGGGGGAGAACTTCACTCTACCCAGGACTGTCTGTCATTGTGACCTTTTTCCTCCCTCCCAAAAAGGAGCAGCCTGTGTCCAGTATTATCAGAACTCTGTTTCCCCATTTCTAAAGTAGCAAGTGGCTAGGCTTATGACTAGTGGGGGTTAGATTCCCTACTTGACTTTTGTTACCCAAATCAAACGCATTCTAACATGATATAGAAATAGCACTCTAATGGTGGCTCTCTAATGTCATGGTGCGTAGGATGGACTGGACATGACCAACCGCTAGGCGGAGAGATCAGCCTAGGTCCCTCTGGGGAGGGAGGTGATTCCCAACCAGCTTTGCACCTTGGACCAGTTACTTCTCAGGGCCTCAGTTTTCTCATCTTTAAATCTGGTGAAATGATAGTAATATGTAATATTTATCTAACACTCTTTGTCAGGCACTGTTGTAAGCATGTCTTATCTATTAACTTACTGAAACCTCACAACGAATTTAGCTTCAGGCTCATTACTTCAAATTTCTCCAAGATGTGCGTGCGCACATGTGAGTGTGTGTGTGTGTATGTTTTAATCTGGAAAATAAAATTTTAACGACTCTAAGAGTTGATGTAAGTATGCAAGTGAAAACAAATGGAATATGCCCTGCACATAGTGAATCTGTGTGTGATAAATGGTTGTAAGGAGTTCTGTGATGTTCACTGTTCTTTGCTGGATTTATGGTAAATGGAAAATCCACTCTCTCACTTGAGAAATACATCAAAGGAGCCTAATTTTTGTCCCTTCATGAGTTAATAAACTTTCCCCAGACTGTTAAGCTATCACCTGTGTCAATGTATGAGATTTGGGGTCTTGCTCCTTCAAGTAATGGTTTAAATCTCCTTCCCTAATGCAACATGGAAAAACTAAACTATTCGCTATCGATGGGCACCATAACACAATGGAAATATGTAAAATAGTTATATCATGTTTCTGAGGATGTAAGTACCATGTGGACAGGGATTTTGTCTGTTTCTTTTTCCCATTGTTGTATTCCCAGTGTTTAGAACAGTGCCTGGCACATTGTAGACAATGAATACTTATTGAATGAATGAATGAATGAATGAACAGTACAGCCAACATGAATGAATACCCCTTTATCCTTGTAGAACTGCTCTAAGCAGAGCTATAAGAAGCTTAGGTTTGTTGTTGTTGTTGTTGTTTTCAATCAATGAAATAATGCAAATGAATGAATGAACGAACGCTCTTTATCAAATGAATGCCCATTAAAGAATTTTGAAAACTGTAAAGCAGTTTTCAGAAGTAGAGTGTATATATATTTTTATTTTCTGCTGGGTAAGTGGTTGGGAAATAAGAGTTTCTTTAGGAAACAATATCAGGCTTTCTAAGTTTGTTCGAAGTTTATTTAAAGAAAATGCATGTAAGCAATAGCTAGAGCACTGTATTCTATTTGAAAATTGAAAAGGGTCCAAGAAGTAAAATGTGAGGAAAATCTGCCTTCTCTGATAGTTTGCTGAGTGTGTGGCAGATGTGTATGTAATTCAGCATAATTGTTTTTCCACCAAAAGCCAATACTAATCTTTTAACAGCTTCTTACCGCATTAGACTCAGTTTTTCACTTTCTATCAATTCCATCTGAAGAGTCAATTCTGCCTGTTTGGAAAATAAAGCAGAGCGCCATTCCCCCAGATGTTGCAGGGAAGTGCAGGGAGCTAGCTGGATCACGGTCCTCTACTCCTAAGACGTGTTGAGTGTTATCCTAGCAACTAGCTAAAGCCCAAGACAGCCTTACACGACCTCTGACTGTTGGGCTTCTACTCCCTGTTCAGAGTTCATTTATTAAAACCTTGTTGTCAGCGTAAGTTGAGGAGATCTAGCTCTCTGCAGACACCTCTACGATGTTCAGTAGCCTGTTAATAGAAGCATGAATTGTAGATTTTCATGCTGATAATATACAACCGGTGATGAAGTTGTTTTTTGCCCATATCCATTTGTAATTTTAAAATATGATTTATTTAGAAATGAAATATTTCAAGCAAAGTATATTAAGGTCTCTTGGCTGAGGAGAACTATAGTCTGGTGTTACATTTGCTAAGCCCCCTCCCCCAGCAATTTATACCTCCCTGCTTTATCCTTATTTCTATGACTTCTGCGTGGTTCTTTATTTGTTTTAAGAATCAGTTGTCACTTTAAACCCCCAAGATCAAATGGTTTTTGGGTTACTGCCCACAAGTTCACTCTGCAGGAGTGCTACTCTAGATCATCAGCAATTATTGTAACTTAGTATCCAAACTTTTCCCAGAGATATACTTTGAGATCTTTCCAGGAAACCTGGCCTATTTTAAATGATATTAAGGGGAATTTTATGAATGTTCTGGCCTAGGCATATTTCTCTCTTTGATTTATTTAACTATTTATTGTAGCCTGAGATTGGGAATTGTGAGAATATTAGCAAAGAAAAGAGTAGAGACCAAAAGGAATATTCTCAGAGTGCCTGGGTGGCTCAGTTGGTTAAGCGTCTGCCTTTGGTTCAGGTCATGATCCCAGGGTCCCGGGATGGAGTCCCGCGTTGGGCTCCTTGCTCAGTTTGGAGCCTGCTTCTTCCGTTGCCTCTGCTGTTCCCCCTGCGCGTGCTGCCCTGCTCTCTCACTGTCAAATAAATTTTTAAGAAAATCTTTAAAAAAAAAAAAAAGGTATATTCTCTGGGTGAAGGTCCTCCGGATTTACCCTCTGATTATATTAGGCAGCAGTCTACTGAAAGGATCAGAAAACCTAGACCCAACTCTCTTGAACAGTAAGGGATTCATTAATTCAAATTGCAGGATGTCTTGTGGGAAGGCAGGTTTCAGGCATAATCTGTTACACTCTGTCTTTGCTTCTGTGTGACCCCCTTGGCCCTACCACCCACTGAAGGTTGGCTTTATCTTTGAGCTGGTAATGAGAAGTGACAACAATCTTCAGTATCACCTCCAGACACGACAATGTTCCCAGAGAAAGTATGGGTCTTTTTATTTTTTTCCTTTCTGCATGTCTTTTTTTTTTTTTTTAAGATTTTATTTATTTATTTGAGAGAGAGAGAATGAGAGACAGAGAGCATGAGAGGGAGGAAGGTCAGAGGGAGAAGCAGACTCCCTGCCGAGCAGGGAGCCCAATGCGGGACTCGATCCCAGGACTCCAGGATCATGACCTGAGCCGAAGGCAGTCGCTTAACCAACTGAGCCACCCAGGCGCCCCTCTGCATGTCTTTTTAAGAGCATACCTTTCCCAGGGCGCCTGGATGGCTCAGTCGTTAAGCGTCTGCCTTGGGCTCAGGTCATGATCCCAGGGTCCTGGGATCGAGCCCCGCATCAGGCTCTCTGCTCAGCGGGAGGCCTCCTTCTCCCTCTCCCACTCCCCCTGCTTGTGTTCCCTCTCTCACTGTGTCTCTCTCTGTCAAATAATAAATAAAAATCTTAAAAAAAACCAAAAAGAGCATATCTCTCCCATGTGACCCCTAGCGGACCTCTCTTGGTGAGTAAGTGGCCAAAATTGCATCACAGGACTTGTCCTAAACCAACCGATAGAAAGGGAGATGGATTGCGGTGGAAGAGGTTGGTGAAGCCTTTGGCTTTTTGGAGGAAGCAAGTTACTCAGATGTAATCAGGGTTTAGTGTAGGCAACCAAGAGCTACAGCTGTGCCCTTGGAGGACAATATAAAACGGGGTTCTTGACTTGTTCTAGGTGTTTGTGTATGGGTCCAAAAGGCACAAAGCAGTCTCTTAAATATTTGAAGTAAAGAGGAATTAGGCAAGACTCTGAAGCACCGGGATTACAGAGCTGAAGTAGATTTATATATTTGGTCAGGCCATCCAAGGGAGAGTTCTAACTCTAAAGTTTGATAAGCCCACCCATCTTCCAGTTAGCAGACCAGTAAATAAGACAAGCAGGGGAAAACTTTGGTGATTAGGGGGTGTTAATGACATTAGTGCAAATAGAACTTCTGAGTTAGTGAAAGATTTCATCTACTTGTTTAATCGCCATTCCTCACCATTTAAAAATATTGTTAAATATCCCCTTGCAAATTGTCCTGTTCTAAGTAGTGAGGTAGGTCAGTAAAAAACAAAACAAAACAGAAAAAAACCCTGATAGAATAAAAAATGCACTTCTAGTTTGCCTTTGATTAAGGCCAAGTAGGCTGGTGAGGTGGCTAGGGAGATGGCATGTTTGGGTAGGGACTCATAATTCCACAGGTCATGGTGATTACAAGTAATGGGCCTCTTAAAGTCCTCTCCTCTAAACTGCCATTAGAGAAATCTCCTAAGTGCTGAACTACTTGATAATGTTTTTGATCATATCGCTATGATTCATTGCATGTGATTAATATATACTTTTTTTCCCAAATTTTATTCTTAATTCTCATTTTAAAATCTCTTTTAGATTCTTTGTTTATTTTCATTTTATTTCATTTATTTCATTTTATATGTGGGAAATATATGAGGTAAGTCTCATAACTGACAGTGAAAACTAATTGTATTAAATTTTCCTGTTCATGAGGGCCTTTTTTGGAAAGAGCAAAGAAACTGAGAGGGCTTTGGTGAAATTCAATTGAACAAAGGCCCAAATATGGAAAGTGAGTACTCTCTGAGGTAGCTTCTTATAATTAAAAAAAAGGGTGGGGGCGGGGGGAGAGGATAGCTTTGCAATTGACCAGCTCTAAAAAGGCCAAAAAATAAAGTGTCTTTTTTTTTTGTATGAGTGTATGGCAAAATTTTACTAATTTCTTTCAGGTAGGGAGGCCTGCCAACATGAAGAAAAGAGCAACTTAAATTTTCTTCTGCATTTTGTAACTAATGTTATTTGGCATCCTTGTAATTTGGCAGCAGGCTGCGTGTGAATCACAGATTACTGAAGGGAGTGACTGGTGTAAGTCTTACTCAACAGAGAGTCATTGTACAACTTGTGAAAACTCACTGGTTCAAAGCCGCTGCAAACTAAAACTTTACCTAAGGCTTCTTCATTAGTTGTCTAGTTTTAGTTTTTTTTTTTTTCTGTGCATGTCTTCTATAATATGTCTCAAAAACCCTAAAATGGACCCCTCCAAATGACTCAAAATCTGGAAAATATGCTCTCCTGGCCAATTCTGGTTTGCCTCAGTAGTGTTTTGAAGACTTTCTATGCTAAGTGCAAACATTCATATACCAAATTCCATGGGGCCTTCATCATTTTTAAAGTGAAAAGAATCTGGTTTTGGTTTCTTTAATCTTTTACGGCCAAATTGGGTCCAGAAGATAAAACTGTGGACCTACACTTTTCAACTAAACAAAGCATTGCTAATAGACAGGAAATGTGTGGAGATCCTGTGCAATCAAATCTCCCAAGAATGCTTTCTGTTAGTTTTGAAACAAAGACATCTATTTAATACTCGAGAGAAACACTGCCCTCTAGTCTTAAAACCACTGAGAGCAGGAAATAATATCAGAGGTTTAAAGTCTGGTGTTATTTGAAATCTACTTGAAACAGGAGACCCAAATGGAAGATGCAATGGCCCCCCCTTGCCTGTGATCATGGCTACTTTTATGAATGCTACTCAGGTGAGTAAAGAAACCCTTTTCATGTGGCCCATTTCCAGGCTTTGTCATTCTATCTGCATATTTATTATTTTCTCCAAAATAAGGGTTCTTCAATTGTGTTATGTAGATATCCAGAAGATCTATGGATGAGCCTCAGGAAGTCTGTGGACTCTATGGAAACTTGAGTTCACTTTTCTTGGTAGAGATCTTAATTTGCATCAGATTCAAAGGAGTCACTAATCACCCTCAAAAGTTAATTACCACTTCTTAAAGACTTTTATTCAAGATATTTTGAGCCTGTATTTTAAGATTTCTCTTCCCTTGTGTAGAGTTGAATACTGAATGGCAGCTAGAATTAAGTGAATTCTGACTGTATAAGTATACTTTTATATTTCTCTGATAAAAATTTATATTTTAATGTAAATTCTATACATTTTCAGAGTCAAATGGTTCCACAGTATTTATTATAAAGATATAGGACACCTCACCCAATTTCTGCTTCCCATAGACAACCATTTCAACTTTGTTAGCTATTTCTTTTGGAGTTTGCCTCCATATTTCTAAAGAACATAACTATATTGAGAGTTTTGGTTTTTGAAGTGTTAGCTATTTGCTATTGACTTCCCATTTATAGGAGTATCAACTATACTCCCTAGGCTGTACTTTTTATCTCTGTGACTCATTTATTTTATAACTGGAAATTTGTACCTCTTAATCATTTTATCTGTTTTGTCCCTCCCCTCTGGAAACCACCAGTTTGTTCTCTGTATTTAAGAGTTGTTTTTTGTTTTGTTGTTTGTTTTGTTTTTGGATTCCACATAATAATATTTGTAGTATTTTTCTAGTGTTCTAGAAAAACACCCCCAAAATCATTTTTTTGCCGTGTTTTTTCTTATTTATTCACAGACTCTCCTCCAGAAGCACAGATCTTCTCTTAAAATGTCCTTACCTATCAGGCTGTCCATCATTATCACATTTCTTGGAGGATAGCTCCTGGCATCTTCTGTCCCTGTGGCTGTTCTCTGGGCCTGTAACCCTTGGGTTTGCTTTCAACATCACCATGGACTCTTTCATCTTTCTTCTGGTTGGATCACCTGCTTGATGGATTTACACTTTCCTTTTTCTTGGTTTGTTCCCTCATTTTCTTAGAACATATTTGATAACTTCCCAAGAAAGGTTGCATGAATAATAAATGTTTTGAGAGCTTACATGTTCTAAAATGCCTTCATATTACCCTCACAACTGATTGATAGCTTGGCTTATTATAGAATTCCAGGTTGGAAATTATTTTCTCTCAGAATTTTTGGGAAAATATCTAAACAATAGAGTTTTATTGGAAAAAATTAGTTTGATGGATACAAGATTATTGTGTAAAACAAGTGTTCCCATAGTACATTTTTATAGGTAAAAATTAATAATATCTTGGTAAAATAACATACAAAATATCGTTAGCAAAATCATTTTTGTAGTTTTAGGCAGCAAAACAAAAAGTGATTTAAAATGTGTAGGTTCCTGTACCCCCATAAATATTATTAAATGTTAACTTCTCCTAAGTAACAATTTTATTCAAATGTCACAGGGCTTAGTGTATACATGGTAATTTATAAATACTGTTTAAAAACAGTTTTCTCTAGTATAATTAACAAATGTCAAAATAATGAGAATAACTGATCTTCTATGTAATGTACTGAAATCATAGGATACCTTCTCTTGGTAAGAATGTGCAGAACACAAATGTAACATTTTAATAGTGTTCCTAAAGGCAAATGATAAAATGTTCCTTAAAAGCAAACCATATCCAGGGCGCCTGGGTGGCTCAGTTGGTTAAGCGACTGCCTTCGGCTCAGGTCATGATCCTGGAGTCCCGGGATGGAGTCCCGCATCGGGCTCCCTGCTCAGCAGGGGGTCTGCTTCTCCCTCTGCCCCTCCCCCCTCTCATGTGCTCTCTCTCTCATTCTCTCTCTGTCAAATAATAAATAAAATCTTAAAAAAAAAAAAAAAAGCAAACCATATCCCATTTGACCATTCATAGGTATTCAGTGGTAAAGACACAGTGTTAGGGAGAAACTTGATTATTTTGAAAGAGTATACCTTCAAAACTAATATTTTTAACTTATTTTTTCCCTGTTCTGACCAAATATAAAACAAAAATCACCTCATCCTCAAATTAATTTTTTTCAATCTCTATACCTCCCCTTGATGAAAGTGAAAATATAAAGAAACCAACGCCCCCTGCTGTCTTTACTCCATTTGTTTTTTTAAATATATCAATTTTGATTTTGAATCAGTAGAAATGTTGAGAAAAAGCACACACTTTGAACAACTCCCTTATTAATGTACTATAGTAAGACATTACAAAGGGGTAAATGAGGATTAAGGCCACACTTTGCACAAAATGGGTAAGAATAAGTAGCTTTGACCCTTGGCACCCATGGATCATCAGCGTGATCCTGCATTGATTTCCAGTACATTCTTGTACATCATATGGAGAAATGTGTTACTCAAAATGAAGGGAATGACAGTGGGTGACCATGGATGAGATGATCTAAACACAGCACAACCATCATTACTAACCACATTCTATCAGAAAACTATTCCCAAAGGAAACGGTTGAAGTTAGGAAGACCTGGCCAGAATGAGGGCTCCATCTGGCCACAGCTACAGAAGAATTCTGGGTCTGAAATCTCAAAGTCTCATCCCAGATGAACCTGATGTCTGTAGCTGGAGGCTGAGCTCTTTTTTTTTTTTTTTTTTCTTTTTAATAGAGTGCACCCAGGTGGGGGAAGGGTGGGGAAAGAGACAGAGGAAGAGGGAAAGAGACTCTTAAGCAGGCTCCATGCCCAGTGCAGAGCCTGACTCCATCTCAGGACTCTGAGATCATGACCTGAGCTGAAATCAAGAGTAGATGCTTAACTGACTGAGCCACCCAGACGCCCCGAGGCTGATCTTTAAAATGGCTTTTGAACAGATCTAATTAAGGCTTTTAAAATTGTCTTTAAAAAGAGAGGACTTTATTTTCAAATTTAGAAAAACAAATAATCTTGCTGACTCTCATTTTGTAGGTAAGAATCCTAACTTAAAATCCAACAGCTCGAGCTTATGGGCTATTTTTCTCTGTAACACAGTATAACCAAGATTAACTTTCTAGGGATAAACATTTTAGAAGACTACAAATAAAAATGGCTTAAAATGAGTTCACTGCAAGTACTTTAACTTTGAGTTCCTTGGCATCAGAATCTAAAGGACTTTAAAAATTTACCCGCTAGAAGTCTCTCATTTTTTTCTTTTTTTTCAAATTTTTTTAATTTAAAATCAATTAGCCAACATACAGTACATCAGTAGTTTCCAACGTAGTGTTTAATAATTTATCAATTGCATATAACATCCTCTCTTGTTTTTTTCTAAAAGCTCTTTAAGTATGACCATGTATCTCACTATATTGTTTTCCACTGTTTTACTTGGGAAGGAGATAAATGTATATAGGTAAATTATCTGTATTGAATGGTAGCAGCAAACTGGTTTTAGGTGTTGTGCTCAGATGTATACAGCAAGAATAATGAAGTAAGAGACTTGAAGTGGGACTGCACGCTGAATAGTGTGCTCATTGTTGGCTCCATCAGCTCATCTTTCTGTATCAGTAGATAGGAGTCCTACCACTCAAGAGCATCTTAGGTAAAAATGAATTTTTCCTTGATATAAATCAATAGTCCTATTCAGTGATTAGCTAAGTAGGCCTGTTGATCTCAAAGACATTTATTATTAATGATACTTGCTAAGCAGTCATTGAAAACTGATTCCAACGTTCATGGTTAAAACGGAAAGAAAATGAAAATAAATAAAAGCACACATAAAAGCCACAACAATGACAAATAATGTTACAGTACTATTTGGGAAAAGTTATAACACGGCTAAAGATAAAACCAAGATAACATTCCATAGGATCTTAGGATGGGCATTCTTCCAACAATCTCAGAAAAACATACAACCAAGTTCCCGCTCTGGCGTGTTTTCTTTTTTTTTTTTTTTTTTTTTAAGATTTTTATTTATTTATTGAGAGAGATAGTGATAGAGAGAGAGCATGAGAGGGGGAGAGTCAGAGGGAGAGGCAGACTCCCTGCTGAGCAAGGAGCCCGATGCGGGACTCGATCCCGGAACTCCAGGATCATGACCTGAGCCGAAGGCAGTCGCTTAACCAACTGAGCCACCCAGGCGCCCCGACTGGCGTGTTTTCTTATGCACGTGCTCACACACACTGCCATTGCCATGTCTGCCCTGTATCCACTTCCATGCTTGCGTGCATGTACTTCATGTGTATTCATCCCTTGCATGCGACAAACATTTCCAGCCAGGTGTGGTCTTTATTCACATCCTTTCTTTTCACTTTTCTGTCATTTCCAAGTGAACATTTTCATAAAGGAAGTCCAGGGTTACCCTTCAAGCTCTGCAGGTGAGTGACAAGTGCTGCCCTCAGCCACAGTCATTGTGTTCTGGAGTCTTAATGCCCACAAAGCCCCGTGGAGAGAGATGAAGTCCAACCCCTTGCTGTTGACTTCCATCAATCAACTGGATCCTACCACAAAAATTGGGATCCTAGACTTGAGAGAGCACAGTGTGATTTTTTAAAAAATTTTTTATTGTTATGTTAATCACCATACATAACGTCATTAGTTTTAGATGTAGTGTTCCATGATTCATTGTTTGTGCATAACACCCAGTGCTCCATGTAGAACATGCCCTCTTTAATACCCATCACCAGGCTAACCCATCCTCCCACCCCCCTCCCCG
>NC_138376.1:43282956-43309439 GCF_054177405.1 Leptonychotes weddellii | reverse complement strand
TGCATAATATTCCATTGTATATATATATACCACATCTTCTTTATCCATTCATCTGTCGATGGACATCTTGGCTCTTTCCACAGTTTGGCTATTGTGGACATTGCTGCTATAAACATCGGGGTACACGTACCCCTTTGGATCCCTACGTTTGTATCTTTGCACAGTGTGATTTTTAACTCTTCACTATCTTCATCTGATTCTGATTCAGGTAAGTGATAAACTTTTATAAACAGTGACAAAGGTTCATCAATAATCTACTTCTTCAACTACTGTCGTTTTGTCCAAGGGAGGTTATTAGTTTTTGCAATAATAGGTAAAATAATCCACCTTAATGTGGATCGTCTTTGTAAACTTAGCTTCTAAGGATTTAAGTTCATGCTCAAAAATTGAAGTAGAGTAAAAACAACACTGCACTGTGTTCTCTGTGATATGACCACTTACTCAAACCACTTTTATCATGCAGAGATCTTTCAAACGGACATTGATGAATGTAAGAGATACCAAAACAAACTCTGTGGTTGATTGCTCACCGTGTCTTGGTGTAACCACTGCTGTAAATCAGTTTGACTCTCTCTCTTTAATCTTAACCCTTAGAGCATCAATTTGGACAGTTTTTTCAATTTTCTCTGTTCTCCAACTCAAAATAATTTTACATAGATCAGTCAAGAATAGGCTATCTTTGAATGTGGATTTTCAGTCATTACCATGAACTCAGAAAGCATTTTCATTGGATTTGATTAGGAAGAGTTGCCAATCCAAAATAGCCAAGAATTTCTAGATTAGTAAATTGAACAGACTGCTTGAATATCTTTAATGACATTTGGTCAATCAGCAAACAAGACAGAGTAGATGTCAACTGATAGAGCCACAGACCACACCCAGCCTCATGACCCATGGTCACCTCTTCACAGTATTTTAAATAACAACGTTATTGAGGTATAATTCATACACCATAAAATTAATCCATTTAAAGCACACAGTCAAGTGGTTTTTTAGTATATTCACAGAGTTGTGCAATCATGACCACTATCTAATTCCTGAATATTTTCATTACCCTCAAAAGAAACCTTGGTGTGCTTGGGTGGCTCAGTTGGTTAAGTTTCAGCTCAGGCCATGATCTCAGTGTCATGGGATCAAGCCCTGCAGCAAGCATGGAGTCTGCTTCTCCCGCTCCCTGTGTCCCTCCCTTCACTCATGCGCTCTGTCTCTCCTCTCTCTCTCAAATAAATAAATAAATAAAATCTTAAAAAAAAAAAAAAGAAACCTTGAATCATTTGTAGTCATCTCCCATTCCCCGAGTCCCTAGCAACCACTAATCATCTTTATGTTTGTATGCATTTGCTTATTCTGGACATTTCATGTAAATGGAATCATATAATATGTGTTCTTTGTGACTGGCTTCTTTCACTTAGCATAATGTTTTAAAGGTTCATTCATGTTGTAAGTATCAATATTTCTTTCCTTTTTATGGCTAAATATCCTGTTGTAAGCATATAACAATTTTGCTTATTCATTTATCAGTTAATGAACCTTTGGATTGTTTCCACTTTTTGGCTATTACAAATAATGCTGCTATAGAAATTTGCATATACATTTTTTTGTGGCTGTAAGTCTTCAGTTCTTTTGGGTATAGACCTAGGAGTAGGATTGTGGGTCATATGGTAACTCTATTTTTAATAGTTTGAGGAACTACCAAACTTTTTTCCAAAGGGGCTAACCTATTTTACAACCCTGCCAGTGATGTATGAGGCTTCCAATTTTACCATAGCCTTGTGAACACTTGTTATTATCAGTTTATTTATTTTTTTAAATTATTACAGCCATCCTTGTGGATGTGAAGTGGTATCTCAGTGTCATTTTGATTTGCATCCCCTGGTGACTAATGATGTTGGGCATCTTTTCATGTGCTTATTGGCAACTTGTTTTGTTTTTTTTGAGAAATGCCTATTCAAAATTTTTTGCTGATATTTTAATTAGGTTATTTGGATTTTTATTGTTGAATTATAAAAATTCTTTTAATATCTTGGAAAAAAGTCTCTTACTAGTTATATGATGTCACATACTTTCTCCCATTTTTTGACTTGTTTCCATGGAATTTTGAAGGCACTTTTTCATCGTCTTGTGAGGTCAGATTTGCTGCTGAGTGCTCCAGCACCATTAGAATTCTTTGTCCTTTTTACATGACCTATTCTCTCTCTCTCTCAGCTTTTAGGACTCTCATTTTGTCTCTAGTATATACTAATTTCTGGATATTGTACATTAATGAGAGTAATAAAAAATCCATTGTTTGGAATAAATGTCTTATTATAGTAATTTCCAAATATAATAAAATGTAAAGAGAATACTGTAATGAATACTTGTGCACAATCATGTTTAATCATATAGATTAAATAATTATAAATATTTTCCAGCTTTACTTCATCCATCTCTTTCTTTCTTTTTAATTTTTTTGCTAGAATAGTTTAAAGATAGTACAAGACATCTATTATTTCACCCATAAATCTTTCAATACACATCTCTAAGAGATAAGTTTTTTAAACATACTTATGATGTCATTATTACCTCTGTAAAAATAACTAATACCTTAATATTATTTAATTTTCCATTCATAGTCACATTTCTTCCATTGCTCAAAAATGTTACTTATAACTGGATAACATAGTTTATTCAATCATTCTCCTATTGATAGACATCTGGATTGTTTTCAGTATTTTGTTATTACAAATAACTCTATAATAAATGTCCTTGTGCATATGTCATTTGGCATATTTGCAAGTATCTCTTCTGGATAGAGTCCTAGAGTGGGATTGCTTGGTCTAATGGTAAATGCATATATATTTTATATGATATAGCCCAATATCTTTACATGAGTGTTGTATAATTTTGGATTCCCTTAGTGCAAATATTAATCTAGAAACACATGTCCTTTAGTCCTGGGAAATTTATTGAATTCTTTCTTTTGATTATTTCTTTTATCTTACTTTCCAGAATTCCCAGAATTGGGGTATTTTCCCTTTTATTCTAATCATTCAGTTTTGTTATCTTTTCTCTCCTATTTCCCATCTCTTTGACATTCCCTTATATTTTCTGGGAGAATTTTTTCTACTTTATCTTCAAACTTGTCTAATAGATTCTAATTCCAGCTGTCATATTTTAATTTTCAAGAGAATTTGGTTTTGTTTCCTAACTCCTCTCCTTTATAGCCTTTTGTTCTTCTTTTTCAACTTATTTTCATTCAATAATGCATTCAACAAATTTTGAGCACCAATTATTATGTCCCAGGTATTTTCTCTAGGCTCTGCATAATTTGCAATGAATAAACAGATAAAATCTCTCTCCTCAAGGAGCTCACACCCAGAAACATATTGAATGTGTCAGGTAGGTAGTGAGAAGTCCATGAAAAAAACAAAACAGAGGAAAAGGAGGCTGAGAGTGCCTGGATGAGGGGCTGCAGTTTTACGTCAGGGAGTCAGGAAAGACTTCAATGAACAGACTAGAAAGAAGTGAGAGAGTAAGATGTGACATGGGGAAGAGCTTTTCAGGCAGAGGAAACTGAAAGTACATAGGTCTTGAGGCAGGGACATGGAAATTTTAAGGAACACCAAGGGGACCGGTGTGTCTGGAGCAAGGGAGAGAGGGTCCAGACATGAAGTCAGAGAGGGGTTAGAGGTGAAGATCACAGAGGATTTTGAGCAGAGGGAAGTTATGATCTGACTTACACTTTTAAAACAGCACTCTGGCTGCCCTGTAGAGAATGGACAACAGGATGGCCATAGTGGAAAAAGGAATAGTTGTGAGGCTATTGTAATAATATAGGTGAGAGGTAATGGTGATTCGGACCTAAGTAATAGAGTAAGAAGTAGCCAGGTTCTGAACAAGAGTTCAGAATTGAGGGTTCAAGAATGAATCCCAGGTTTTAGGACCAAGTACAGAAAAAGTGTTGTTTGCCATTTACGATGATGAAGATGATATAAGAAGAGCCGGGCTGGGAGGAAAATTTAAAAATTTCATTTTAATCATGTTCAGTTTGAGATACAAATTAGAGATCCAAGTTCATTTATCTAGAAGGCAGTTGGATGTATGAGTATATAAATTAGTAGTGCAATGTCCCATGGCATTTAAAGAGAAGGGAAGAAAAGAGCTCCAAAGACTGAATCTTGGTCTACTCCAACATTTAGAGATTGGGGAGGTGAAGAGGAACCAGCACAGGAGGCTGGCAATGCTTGGTTGGCCAGGCAGGAGGAAAACTGAGAGTGTTTCTGGAGGAAAGGAGGAGTTAACTATGTCAAATGCTGCTACAAGATTGAGTAAAACAAAGACTCAGAATTAACCATTGCAGTGACACAGAAAAAACCATTCTGACTAAGTGATAAGGGCCAAGGTCTGAGCGCAGTGGATTCCAGGGAGAACGAAGCAGAGGAACTGGATACAGTTAGTACAGATGATCTTTTGTGGGTTTCACTGAAAGGGTGGCAGAATGATGCAGTGATAGCTAGACATAGAGATGAGTTCAAGTATGTTGTCTCTTTGTCCTCCTCCTTCTTAATTGCAGTACCATTGGGCATAATACATTCGAGAAGGAAAATTGATAACGCAGTATAGGGAGAGGGCAATTGTATCCCATCTGTTCTTGAGTAGGTGGGGGCTGTGGTGGAATCCAGTAAACAGTGAAGGCGTTGGCCTTGGACTAGAGCTATGACCACTCATCCATTTTTAATGGGAGTAAAGGCAGAATGGCAGGGTAGACTAGGAGATTGGGTGGTAGTAGCATGTGGAAATTGTCTGCTGACTATGTCTATTTATTTGATGAAATAAGAAGCAAGGACATCAACTGAGGGTAAGGATGGTGATGGAGATGTTGGAGGTGTGAGGAGAAAGGAGAAGGTATAAAATATTAATCTAGGAAAGCAGGAGGAAAAAAGAAGAAGAAAATGTTTTTGTGCTGCAGATCAGCACCGAAGGCCCATGTGGAGTTACTGATCACAAATTTAAAGTAAGTTCAGTCAGCTTGGTTGCCTGAATTTTTTTCTAGTCATGTTCAACTGCAAAGGTGCATGTGTGGAATGGGAGGAACTGGGCTTGGCCAAGAAGGTTTGGCAAAATGGAAGAGCTGATCACGTATTCAAAGTAGTAATGAAGGACTCTGGGAGCAGGTGGGCTGAAGAAAAGATCACTGGAGGAGGGCAATTCAAGGAACTGAGCAGCCAGGATATTGGATTGATCATCTATCTGCATGTTGATGTTGCCAAGTGTTATAACTGAAGTAGTGTAGAAGAAAGTGACCACAAGCTAGATGCCAGGATCTTCATGGAATGAGAAGTGACCCAGAGATGTAGAGAAATCTAATCAAGATGATGGAAAATAGAGTGTGTATAATTGAGCTTTAGAGGAACTGAGGGGTGTTAGGAGGAGGAAGAGATAGAAATGGAAATGGTGATGAGAAGCAGAGGGGTGACCCTTCTTCCCTCCAGGCTCTTTGGTGTGGGGGGTGTGGGAGACAAATAGCCATTACTTGCACTGGGTACAAAGGAAGCTATGGCTTTAGGAGAAACCTTTTCTTTTTGGGGACCAGGAAGTGATGGGAATTTTCAGAAAAGAAGTCGAGGATGGAGGAATTTTGCTTTTGATTGAGTTGGTATTTGATTCTATATTCTAGAGGTCGCCGTAGACACTTAGGGCTTAGGAAGAGTGCAGTCAGGCCAATTTAAGGGAATACAGAACCATTGGGTGGAGATTCCGGTCTTGTTTTTCTCAGTCACAAAGGGACACAGGCTCAGGCCTAGTGGTGGAATATGGGAGGGGGCAGTTTCTGCCATGAGCACATAGAACTTTGTGGAACCCACCTATGGTGGTATGGCAAGTGGTGTCAATGTGGAATCTCTTGAAAAGGGAATGTTCTTACAGGGAACACCAGAAACTCTGAGGGAGCCCTGCTGTGTAGGTCAGGAGAGAGGCAGAGTCACTGGGAGGGGATGAGCTCTGTTAGATTTCTTGGCAGTATCTCCTCCTATCTCTTTCTCCTCAAAGAATATCATTTATAGTGTGTTTTTTTGTTCTTTGTTTTTAATTGTTCCCCGCACTGTCTGTGTTCCTCAGGATTACTTTTTCCTGTTTGTTTGTTTTGAATTCTGTTTGTTGGACCTGACGCAAGAATACAAATGGAGACCCACATAATATATCTGTATAAACATAAAAATTATAAGTAAAGCTAACAAAATGTCAAGAAAATATGTTCAATTTTACCTCAACAACTATACCTTCATAATAACCTGAAAATCCAGGATCAAATTTATGGTAGTAATCATACTATAATATATAAATGTAGCAAATCTTGTATATTTAAGCTCACACAATGTTATATGTCAACTGTATCTGAATTTTTGAAAAACCAAATTTAGAAATTTTGGGGGGAACGGAGCCAGGGATTCACCTTTGAGTATAGATCTATACTAAGACCCACATGTTTCCAGAACTGTATCCCTACACTCAGCCATGCCTGGGGTCCCCATATTCAGTCTCCTTCCTTCTACCTCTCCAGCGACTATACCTTCAGTCTTCTACCTGAGTGCTCTAAGGTTAGTCTCCAGGCTACTCTGGCTTGGTAGGCAGGTCTGGACATCTATCTACTCCTCTGCCTACTTTTTATCAGATTCTTCTGCTTTCAACCCCACCTGAATTCCACTGGGCGCCCTTAACCTTTCATCCATTCTGTTTTGATCTGACTTGCTTCTGGGTCCCATATCCACTGCTGGCCCAGTTTTCACCCTTCAAAAATCTTGTCCATCTGATTTCCAACTTCCAAATCTTTTTGTTGTCATCTCCTCTATGATTCTCTTTGTGCTAGGGAGTTTATGCTTAAAAAATATTTTTAATGTAATTTTAGTAGACTTTGGAAGATGAGATAAGAACACTATCTTTAACTGGAATTATTAACCCTTCTGTTTCATTGGTGCTGGTCTTACTGTGATGACTATAGTGAGCTACTGCATTGGTGTATATGATGACAATGATGACAGCCTATTGTTTGGAAAGAGAAATGTTTGGAGTCTATATTTAACACAAGGCAAGTTTCAAATGTTTTTCACTGACCTGATTTGCTGACCGAATCATTTGGTTTATTTGAGCACAGTAGATCAGTAAGAAGATTAGGAGTCAGATCCGGTTTAGGAGGATGCTTGATTTTCTAAACTGCCTAGGGAGTATAATGGATATTTATTTTGTGTATCTGCCCATTATATACCACCATTTCCTAGCAATTGATTTGATTTTTTCCACTGGTAACTACCCCTCCCCAACTCTCTAAGTATTTGGATAGGGCTAGATCCGGGATATACACACAACCTGGCTTGTTCAGTGAGTACACTCTCTGGCCATAGTGGTTGGTTCAGGGAGATCATTTGATCCAAATCAGTCTACTGTGGTACAATCTAGAAATTTCACTGAAACTCTTCAAGAAGAAATGGCCTTTCTCACCGTCGTCATTGAGATAGCAGGCTTTATAGCCAAGGTGCTACTGGCCATCCTGGTCCCATTTAGGCAAATGCCTGTGCAAGAATCGAGAAAAGGAGAGGAGAGACTTAGACTGAATCCTAATGATGTTGCTTATTGCTAGAGCCCTTAGGTTTAAACTAGCTTGTGTTGGGTTTCTGCTTTGTATAACCACAGAGGTCGTAACCATAGCAGAATATTTACAATGTCTTGGATGTGGGGTGTGTGTGTGTGTGTGAGAGAGAGAGAGAGAGAGAGAGAAAAAGAAATCATGGGCCCTTCTCACTTTCTTAGATATAAGTATGATGTCATTGTGTTTAAGAAATAAGTAAAGCTAAGTTGTTCATGTGAATATGGACTTTTTATGTGTGACTAGAACAAGAAAGCATAATGCTAGAGGTATAACTCCTTGAAAAAGTTCTTTTCAAAGCCTTTGAGGATGATTTCATCTAATGCTAACAGCTCATAGGGGAACTTCAGAGGTTAAGAAAAAGTGAACATTACATGATTCCACCAGATGTGGGATAAAGGAATAATTTTAGAATTTAAATAACTAAAAAGTGCCTCTGGTGTGCCTCTAATGTTTCAGTATATGCAAATTAGATTTTATATAATGCATCTCATAATATGGCCAACAATGGAGTGAAATTGAACTTTAATTGAAAGCAGAGCTAGAGGAAAGCTGGGGTTGGGAAGCACAATTTCCAGTTCCAACAAAAGCCGTTTACACTGCATATGAAAAATAGGCCATAATTTTAAACAAAATCAGAAATAGATAAATAAGAAGGAATCCATTCCAGAGAACTGAAGCAGATTGAGAGACAGGATAAAATCCTATATATTTGGTAATTATTCAAATGTAAGTAAGAGAAATTATTATATACAATTTTTAAAATTGTCCATAGCAAAGCAGTTAATGGGGAAGGAATGAAATAATGCTAGACTGAGAAGCACAACCAATATAAAATACTATTACAACACACATCATTTTGATGTGGATCTGTGCTCCTAAGTTACTTTATAATTACATTTTTTTTCAGTTTTTGCACTAGATATCAGCTTAGAATCATAATCCAAGCAAACATAACACTGAGACCTAATTTTAGGACTATAGAAAACTTTCCCTTCCCCCATACAATACTAAAGGCCGATTTACAACAGTTCCTTTTATCCTGTAAGTCATGCTAGGCTAGCAGAAAATATTTTAAGACCTACCAAAAGGCAAATACAGTTTAAGGAGACAGAACAAGCATCTGAACCAGACTCATATATGGCAAAGATGTTGGAATGATCACACTGGAAATTTTTTAAAAACTATGATTAATATACTGAGAAATCTAATAGGTAAAGTAGATAGCATGTAAGATCAGAAGGCAAAATAAACAGATATGGAAATTTTTTTTTTATTATTAAAGATTTTATTTATTTGAGAGGAAGAGAGCACATACGTGTACATGCACACAAGCTGGGGGAAGGGGGAGAGGGAGAGAGAGAGAATCTCAAGCAGACTCTGCACTGAGCATGGAGCCCAATGCGGGGCTCAATCTCACAACTCTGAGATCATGACCTGAGCTGAAATCAAGAGTCAGATGCTTAAGCAACTGGGCCACCCAGACGCCCCGAGATATGGAAATTCTAAGAATGAACCAAAAAGAAATGATAGTGATAAAAAACACTATAATAGGAACAAAGAATACCTTTAACAGGCTTATTACTAGACTGGACATAGCTGAGCAAAGAATCTCAGAGCTTGAGGATATATCAACAGAATGCCTAAAAACCAAAAAGCAAAGAGAACAAAGACTGAGAAAAACAGAACAGCACATCCAAGTACTGTGGCACAACTACACAAGGTGTAACAAATGCATGATGGGAATGCCAGAAGGAGAAGAGAGAAAGAAACAGAAGAAATATTTGAAACAGTAATGACTGAGAATTTGCCCAAATTGTCAGACACCAAACCACAGACGCAGGAAACTCAAGGAACACCAAGCAGGATAAATATAAAACAAACAAACAAAAATCCACAGATAAATGTCCCCCAAACTATAACTATACATATTATTTTCAAGTTACAGAAAATCAAAGATTAAGGAAAAATCCTGAAAGAAACTGGAGGGGTTGGGGGGGTGTAAATATTTTGTCTATAGAGCAGCAAAGATAAAAATTACACCTGACTTCTCAGAAATGATACAAACAAGGAGAAACTGGAGTGAAATATGTAAATTGCTGAGAGAAAAAAAAGCCCCACCCATCTAGAATTATGTACCCTGTGAAATTATCCTTTAAGAGTGAAAGAGAAATAAAGACTTCCTCAGACCAAAAAAAATTGAGGAAATTTATTGCCCATAGACTTGCCTTGCAAGAGATGTTAAAAGTTCTTCAGAGAGAACTCAAAACTTGGATCTACATAAAATAAGGAAGAAATTCAAAGAAAGAATAAGTGAATGTAAACTGAAAACTTATTTTTCTTATTCTTAAATGATCTAACAGATAACAGGGTTTTTTTGTTTTTGTTTTTTGTTTTTTTTTTTCCTAAATAATAGTGACAATGAAACCAGAAGCTGCTTCTTTGAAAAGATCAGTAAAACTGATACACCTCTAGTCAGGCTAACCAAGAAAAAAAGAGAGAGACAACACAAATAAATAATATCAGAAGTGAAAGAGGGGACATAACTACGGGTCCAATGCATGTTAAAAGGATAATAGAAGAATACTATGGGGCGCCTGGGTGGCTCAGTCGGTTGAGCGGCTGCCTTCGGCTCGGGTCGTGATCCTGGAGTCCCGGGATCGAGTCCTGCATCGGGCTCCCTGCTCGGCGAGGAGCCTGCTTCTCCCTCTGACCCTCCCCCCTCTCATGTGCTCTCTCTCTCTGTCTCTCTCTCTCAAATAAATAAATAAAATCTTTAAAAAAAAAAAAAAGAAGAATACTATGAACAACTCTATGCCCACATTTTTGATAACCTAAATGAGCCTATTCTTTAAACAACACAAGCTGCCAACAGTCACACAAGAAGAAATAGACTATCTTGAATAAACCTATATCTACTAAAGGAATTGAATTAATAATTAATAATCTTCTAAAACAGAAAGCACTAGTCTTAGATGGACTAACTGGTGAATTCTACCTAACACTGAAGGAAGAAATTATACCAATTCTCTACAATTTCTTTCAGAAGGTATAAGCAGAGGACATATTTCTTTTTTTTTTTTTTAAAGATTTTATTTATTTATTTGACAGAGAGAGACACAGCGAGAGAGGGAACGCAAGCAGGGGGAGCGGGAGAGGGAGAAGCAGGCTTCCTGCTAGCAGGAAGCCCGATGCGGGGCTCGATCCCAGGACCCCGGGATCACGACCTGAGCCAAAGGCAGACGCTTAATGACTGAGCCACCCAGGAGCCCCCAGAGGACATATTTCTTAACATGAGGCCAACATTACTCTAATATCAAAACCAGACAAAGGAATTACAAGAAAAGAAGACTACGGACCAATATCTCTCATGAACAGAGATGCAAATATCCTCAGTAAAATATTAGTAAATCAAACCCAGCAATGTATATAAAGACTTGTATGCCAAAACAAAGTGGGATTTATCCCAGGTCTGAAAGGCTGGTTCAACATTCAAAAATCAATTAATGTACTCCATCACATCAACAGGCTAAGAAAAATCACATGCTCATATCAATAGGTTTAGAAAAAGCATATGACAAAATTCAACACCCATTCATGATAAAAATGCTCAGTTAACTGGGAATAGGGGGGAATTTTGTCAAGTTGATAAAGAATATCTATAAAAAACCTATAGCAACTGTCACACTTAAGGGTGAGAAACTCAAAGCTTTCTGTCTAAGAAAGGGAATAAGGCAAGGATGTCTGCTTTTACCATTGCTTTTCAATAGCACACTGGAAGTACTAGCTAATACAATAAGACAAGGAAAGGAAACAAAAGGTATACAGACTAGGAAGGAGGAAATGAAACTGTTTGCAGATGACATGATTATGGAGAAAATCTGAAAGAATCAACAACAAAAATCCTGAAACTAATAAGTGATTATTGTAAGTTTATAAGGTTAATATACAAAATCAGTTAGTTTCCTATGTACCAGCAATGAATAAGTGAAATTTGAAATTAAAAACACAGTACCATTTACATTAACAATCCAAAATATAAAATACTTTGGTATAAATCTAACAAAATATGCATAAGATTTATACGGGGAAAACTATAAGACTTTGATGAAAAAAATCAGAAGAACTAAATAAATGGAGATATATTCCAAGTTCATGGATAGGAAATCTCAATATTAACAAGGTGTCCATCCTTCCCAACTTGATTCAATATGTTCCAAATCAAAATTCTATCAAATTATTATCAATAAATTCTAAAGTTCATATGGATCAATAAATTTATTCTGAAGTTCATATAGACAGGCAAAAGACTCACAATAGCCAACACAATATTGAGGGACAGGAACCAAGTTGGAGGATTGACACTACTGACTTCAAAACCTAGTAGAAAGCTACAGTGATCAAGACAGTATAGTACTGGTGAAAGAATAAACAGATAGATCAATGAAATAAAATAGAAAGCTCAGTGGGGTGCTTGGGTGGTTCAGTCGGCTAAGCGTCTGACTCTTTGATCTCAGGGTTGTGAGGTCAAGCCCTACACTGGGCTCCACACTCAGCTGCCAACACCAAATGCTTTAAAAAAAAAGAATAGGACAAAGAATAGAAAGTTCAGAAATAGACCCACATAAATACAGCCAACTGACCTTTGGCAAAGGAGTAGTTGGAATATGATGGAGAAAATAGTCTTCTCAGAAAATGGAGCTGGAACAATTGGAAGTCACATTAATCTAGACCCTGAAGAGATACCCTTTGCCAACATTAACTCAAAATGGGTCACGGACCTAAATGTAAAATGCAAAACTCTAAAATTTACAGAAGATAACAGAATATCTGGATGACCTTGCATTTGGCAAAGACTCTTTAGATACAACACCAAAGGTATGATCCATGAAAGAAATAATCGATAAGCTGGATTTCATTAAAATTACACATTTTTGATTTGCAAAAGACACTGTCAAATGAATGAAAAGACAAGTCACACACTGGAACAAAATATTTGCAAAAGACACATTTGACAAAGGATTGTTGCCCAAAATGTGAAAAAAAAACCCAAAAACTCAACAATAAAAAAACAAAGAAAGTGATTTAAAAATGGGTCAAAGAAGATATGAAGATGGCAGAAAAGCACATGAAATGGTACCCCCACATCATATATCACCAGGGACATGCAAATTAAAACAAGGAGATATCATAACACATCTATTAGAATGGCCCAAATCTAGAACATTGCCAACACCAAATGCTTACGAGGAGCTGGAGCAACAGGAACTCTTATTCATTGCTAGTGTTAATGCAAAATAATACAACCACTTTAAAAGATAGTTTAGTGGTTTTTTACAAAATTAAATATAGGCCTGTTATACAGCAATCATACTTCCTGGTGTCTAGCCAAAGAAGATGAGAATTTATGTTCACACAAAAACCTGCACACAGATATTTATAGCAGCTTTATTCATAATTGCGAAAACTTGGAAGCAACCAAGATGTCCTTCATAGATAGATAAATGAACTGTGGTACATCCAGACAATGGAATGTTATTCAGTGCTAGAAAGAAATGAGCTACCAGGCCATAAAAAGACATGGAGGGAACTTTAATACATATTACTAAGTGAAAGAAGCCCATCTGAAAAAGCTACATACTCTGTGATTCCAACGATATGACATTCTGGAAGAGGCAAACCTATGGAGACAGTAAAAATATCAGTGTTTTCTGGGGGATACCGGGGAGGGAAGGAGAATAGGCAGAGTACAGATAACTTTTAGGGCAGCAAAACTATTGTTCATAATACTATAATGGTGGATATATGTCATTTTACTCTGAAAATACTCTGTATGTTATTATAATGATGTATATTATTATACATTCGTCCAAACCCATAGGTTGTACAACGGCAAGAGTGAACTCGAATGTAAACTATGGACCCTGATAATGATGTGTCAGTGTAGGTACATGGATTGTAACCAAGGTACCACTCTTGTAGGGGATGCTGATCATGGTGGAGACTATCATGTGTGGGGACTGGGGATATATATATCTTTGTATCCTCTGCTGAATTCTGTTGTGAACCTAAAACTCTTCTAAAAATGAAAGTCTCCTAAAAAACAAAAACAAAACACAAACAAAAAAACCTAGGACATTTTTGTAGTAGCTATTCAAAACCTTAAAAACATAAATCCCTTTCATCCAGAAATTCTATGTTCATGAATTTATCAAAAGCAAGTAGAGACTTCTGTTCTAGGATATTAATCATAGAGTTATTTATACAACAAAGTAAATAGTCTAATATTTATTAATTGGTAACTGGAAATTGGTTGCATAAATTATGACATGCCCACAGTGCAACCTGTAAAATTTTACTGTAAAAATATTTATTGATATAGAAAAATACTTATGACTTGCTAAATTTATTCAGCCAACAAATGTTTATTGCCACAGAAAGTATGTATTTTCCTTTATATTTCAAGAATGAGATGAGCTATAATGTCACACAGAGGAAACAGATGACTAGTGTTAAAAGATTTTTACAACCTTTCTCAGAAGTAGTTCACCCTTCCCTATTTCTTTATTATTTAATTGCTAAGTTCCCCCAGGGGATTTAAAACATGTTCAGAAGCTCTTGGACACTTCTTCCAAGAAGGTGGATTCCAGTTTGTGTTCCCCATGAATATGGGCTGGTTCTAGTGACTTGTTTTCAAGAAATAGAATGTGGTGGAAATGATGCAGTTTGCTTCCAAGGCTAAATCATAAAAGGTGATATCCCCCTCTCTCCTCTGCCCCCAGCTGTACACCAGCATTGGAAACCCTAAGTTGACATGTACGAAGTCCAGCTCACCCCAGGCTACCATACTGGATACACCGTGAGGACAGAGCCCATAGAAAACAGATGCTCAAGGACACCCAGCTGTCCAGCTCAGCTCCTCCAGGCGAGGCACCAGTGAGAAAGCCTTCAGATGGTGTCAGCCCCAGCCTTTGAGCTGCCTGGCTGACACAGAGTGGAGCAAAGAGAAGCTGTCCCCATCAAGCACTGCCCAAATTGTGAGCTCCTAGATTTGTGAGCAAAATAAACGTTGCTGATTTTAAAGCTACTAAGTTGAGAGGTGGTTTTTTGTGCAGACTTAGATAACTGCAGTGAACACTTACCTGCCAGCCAGGTTACAAACGTATGTCTAAAGGTACAAAAGTATGTGTTCTCTCTCTCTCCCTCATGAAAAGACACCAGAAGTACATCAACCAAAAACATATTGGTAGGATAATACTTAGGTGGTGGAATTACACAGAGCTTTTGGCTCTTCCTTTGTTCTTTTTGATAATATGCAGATTATCTGAAATTGGTAATAGAGTTATTACTTCTATTGTTAGAGAGTAAATCAATAAATGAATAGCTGAATAAATAAGTAGGGATGAAAAAATCACTTCTGGAAAGGCCATGACAATTTTTGGGGGCACTAATCATTGGCTATAGGATGACCCATTATATCCCTCTTGTTCTCGTTATATGCTTATTTAAAGTGCACATCTTCTGTGACAGTCTCAGTGTGCTGAGCCATCTGGCCTCAGAGATGCTGCATTCACAACTTAGGAAACATGACCTGGGAGGAGACACAATTCCAGGTGGCTGTCCAGTGATTTGTATCCAGGTTGTCTCTGGGTTCTGGGTATATCTTTCATATAATCATCCATGGAGAAGTAGTCCACAAAGCTCAGATGCATGTCTTATTTACACCAGCAAAAGCTGATCATTGGGGGCGCCTGGGTGGCTCAGTCGTCAAGTGTCTGCCTTCGGCTCAGGTCATGATCCTAGGGTCCTGGGATCAAGCCCCATATCAGGCTCCCTGCTCTGCGGGAAGCCTGCTTCTCCGTCTCCCCCTCCCCCTGCTTGTGTTCCCTCTCTCGCTGTGTCTCTCTCTGCCCAATAAATAAATAAAATCTTAAAAAACAAACAAACAAAAAAAACGAACAAGTTACATTAAAAAAAAAAAAAGCTGATCATCGGTCAAAAGTGTGTTCCCCAATGTACTAATGGCAGGAGAAGATTGCTGGGAAGATAATGATTTCTCTTCCCTATACGCATTTCAGATGCTCCTTGCATAGAGAGGAAAATATGGGAATCGCTCTTCAGGCTGTGATTGTGTTGAGTGTTTGGTGGGTGGTGACATTTGCTTTCTATTTCCACATCAAATGCGGCTGTCAAACATGCTGGGGAAGCTGCTCTTAGTAAAAAATAATTAACATTTTCATCCCCAGGGAAAGATGTCAGGGACACCTAGGCCTACGTTTGGTCTAAAAACATCAGGCAGTTCATGTGGTAACCTGTGAAAGTGTTGTGCCTTATTACTGTGTTAGGATGAGAGCAAAAACTAGACAAACAAGAGTATAAAACGTATCTTTGCTTTCAGAACCCTGGAATGTGTTCATTTTAATAATGTTTGAGGTAAGGGTGAGCTGGTTTCCCAGCCCAGCTATAAATAGCTTGTTCTTTAGTCCAAGTTCAAGCTGCAAAAGGTCTTTGGGCATCCTCTGGCCAGCTGTGCCCACCCTCTTGACATCACAGCAGTTTTTTTTCCCCCTTTTATTTCCTTGTATTGTGAAAATGTTGGCTACAGTGTGACATCAAATGCCTTGGGGAATGAAAGCATTCACTTTCACTTATTTAGTGATTAGTATGTGCCAGACACTTAAGTGTTTTGCACATATTAAATCCTTACTTAAACCTCTTGATAGCCCTGTGAGGTATTACCCTCATTTTGTAGTTGAGGAAACTAAAGGACAGAGAGAGCACTGCCCCAGATCAGCCAGCTAGTATACAGTACTGGCATTATAAAGAGAAATAATAAATATGCTATCAGATTTTCAGCACTAGTTATGTAGCAGGCTCTGTGCTAAACACTTTATGTGTATTAAGAAAAATTATCCAAAACTTGGAAATAAGGCAAAATGATGACTGCATGTCTTACCATGCTGGAATATTGTCTGACAGGACCATTCAAGCATTATCTAATTGTCTAGGAATACATCTTTGTTTGAGTTTCTATTTACTCTTGATTCAGGCCCAGATGGAATTGGATGAAAATTTCTAGCAGATTGCAAATTACATTATAAATAATTTGTAAATGATAGGGATACAAATAATTTCTGTGGAAAAGATCACTTAAGATACTATAAGATAGTAACCAGTTTTATAAATAATTTAACAATCTTATTCCAACAATTTTTCATTTTATTATGTATGCCAACTTCTCCCATTCCCCTTTGTCATTCCACTGGCTTACTCATTAATGAGTTAAATAGCTCTTTGTCTCAGGTTCACTGTAAGTTTGGAGGATAGTCATGTCTTAAATGTCTTGAGAATTATACTGTTTAACTCCCACAAAATCCAGTGAAGTAGACAATGTTGTTTTCTCTGTTATATAAAGAACCTGAGAATAGAAGAAGTCAAGTAATCAGTCCAAGATTTTACCTTAATAAGGAAAGTTGCTGGGACACAGACCAAGGGCTGCCTGATTCCACAGACTATGTTTGAATCAATGCATTCATCTTTCTGTTTGAGTCATTGAGGGCAGGGCCTTGTTCTATTTACTTATATAAAAAAGCCTGTTGTAATAGAAACTTGGCAAATTTATGTACCAAAATAAATTACAGAAATAATCAAACCTTATTGAAATAAGATAGGATATAATATTTTAAAAAGCTAATAATCTGGAAAATCATCAACTCCAGATGTGATCTGTAGATACTGCTTTGAAACTCTCATTTCTTCTAAAAGCTTAAAATATTAGAAATGTTAGACTTTTCTTTAAAATTATTTGGCGTTGGGACAGTTAGTCATATTCAGAATAATGCTTTTAGTAAGATAATGTTCTTACTTAGTTCTTATTAAGGGTAAGAACTATGTGGCCACTAAGTCCCAGCTTGGAGTCCTTGCCCTTGACTTCAGACTAGCAACAATCACTCTGTTAGAAAATGAAGATGCTTTCTCTTCTTTTTATTTCCCATGCTTGAATTTGCCTGGCTAGGTTGTTGTTCTCTCCCTACTGCTTTTGAGCGTGTAATTGGTTGTCAATTATATTATTGTTCTCAGATTCCCTCTACTAGAATCATCTGAAGCGCTGTTAAAAATCCAGATTCCTGAGTTTTACCTCAATTATTTGAATCAGAATGACTGGAGCAAGGAATCTGAATTTTTAAGAAATCTCTAGGTATTCTTATACAGACTCCATAACTGGTTTGGTTAGGAGTCCAAAGATCTGCTTTCTAGTCCTTCATTTTCTAGACAAATTACTGCTTAATTCTGGCTTTAAATTTTCTTGTTTATTTAAGATAGGAATAATGGCATTTGCTTTACAGATAATAGATAGTTGTAGTATGAATCCAAAGATGCTGACTGAATTTCCATGAACGTTGGTAGAGACAAGGTCCGGAAATCTCTCAGACGGAGTAACTGGGACTCGGGCTTGGGGCACCTCTGAAAGGCAGAACTGAATTGCTGGGTTTAGTTAAAGAAGCTAACAGAAAGTGATATAAGAACTATTATAGAAATCCACTAGAGGGATTCAACAGAATATTTTTGCTGGTAGAAGAAAAAATCAACAGACTTGAATCTAGATCAATAGAAATTATGCAATCTGAAGAACAGGAAAAAGTGATGAAAAATGAAAAGTCTCAGAAAAATGTGAGATAGCACTAGTTGCATAATTAATGCTTAATTATGGGATTAATGTAATGGGGATACTAGAAGGAAAGAAGAAAGAAAAGGTGGATAAGACATTCATTGCTAGCAGACTTAGCTTACAAGAAATACTAAAGGAAGTTCTTATGCCGAAAAGAAATTAAACCAGAAAGTAATTTGAATTCATATAAAAAAACACAGTGTGCTGGGCGCCTGGGTGGCTCAGACGGTTGGGCGTCTGCCTTCGGCTCGGGTCATGATCCCAGCGTCCTGGGATCGAGTCCCGCATCGGGCTCCCTGCTCCTTGGGAGCCTGCTTCTCCCTCTGCTTCTCTCTCTCTCTCTGTCTCTCATGAATAAATAGATAAAATCTTTAAAAAAAAAAAAAAAACCACAGTGTGCTTATAAAGGTAATTATGCAGGTAGTTATAAAAGAAAGTACAATTATGTATTTCTTAACTGATTTAAAAATTGCATTGAATAATATCTATGAAATTATACTGGTGGACCTATAACACATAGGTGTAATATATTTGACAAGAACAGTACAACGAGCAGGGGAGGAAATGAAACTGTATTAGAGTAAGAAAATGAAATCAGATAGTAACTCAAATCCCTAGGAAGATATAAAGAAATCAGAAATGATAAATAAGACAATATAAAAAAAACCTCTCTATATAGGTTTTTTTCCCTTTTATCTTTTAGACATAAGATTATATAAAATAATAACTATAGCACTATATTCTTTGAGTTTGTAACATACATAGCTTTAATATATCTGACAATAATAACATAAAAATTAGGGGATGGGAATGGGCTATATTAGAGCAAAGTTTTTATATCTTATAGAAATTGAGTTAGTATAAATCTGAAGTAGATTCTAATAAGTTATTACTGACCCTAGAGCAAACACTAATAAAATCACTCAAAAATAATCCAAAAATTATTAAAGGATAAAATCATACACAAGAAAATGTCTATTTAATACACAGAAACACAGAACACAAATGAAAGACACAAATAAAGGAACAACAGAAGAACACAGATGACAGACATATAGAAACTATAAAGTAAAATGAGGAGTGCCTGGGTGGCTCAGTTGGTTAAGCATCTGCCTTTGGCTCAGGTCATGATCCCAGGGTCCTGGGATTGAGCCCCGCATTGGGCTCCCTGCCTGTGGGGAGCCTGCTTCTCCCTCTGTTCCCTGCTCGGGCTCTCTCTCTCTCAAATAAACTCTTTTTTAAAAAAGAAACTATAAAGAAAATGAGACATAAATCCAACTATATCAATAATAATATTAAATGTGAAGAAATAAAATAATCCATTTAAAAGGTAGTGACTGTCAGACTGATAGAAAACAAGATCTAAATATCTGCCATCTACAGATTCATGCTTTAGTTTCAAAGATATAACCAGGCTGAAATGAAAAGATGGTGTGCATTTTTTTGGACACCAAATCTGTGTTTTTTTCCACACCAATTCAATTCTCTCACATCAACTGGATGTATAATAATTTAATCCTATTCTGACACTATCTACCTATCCACATCAGACCTCACAAGTTAAAGGGCTTAGTCCCACAAGACTGTCCCCACTTCAAACACCAACAGCAATTGGGGTTCCCAGGCAACCCCCACTTCTTCCCAGATGACAACAAACTTGGGGGTTCCAATGACCAGCACACCCTCAGTTTTGGTAATCTACTAGAACAACTCACAGAATTCAAGAAAGTGTTCTACTTCCTGTTACATTTATTATAAAGTATACAAATGAACTACTGCATGAAGAAGTACATGGAGGAGGGTCTGGAAGGGTCCCAAGCACAGGAGTCTCTGTTTCCCATGGAGTCAGTGTGTGTCACCCTCCTGGCACATGGATGTGCATACCAACTCAGGAGCTCTCCAAGCCCCATCAGTTAGGGTTTTTTAATGGAGATTTCATTATGTAGTTATTACTGATTAAATCATTGGTCATCAGATAATTGAACTCAATGTCCAGCTCATCTCCCCTCCCCAGGGGTTAGGGGTTAGGGCTTGAAAGTTCTAACACTCTAATCAATGGTTATTTTTCTGGCAACTAGGCCTCATTCTGAAACTATGCCCCCCTCCACACCTGAATCATTATCTCATTAACATACAAAAGACAGTAAATTCCAAGTGTTTTAGGAGCTCTGTTCCAGGGACCTGGGCCGAAGATGAAATATTTATTTTTTATTACACCACAGATAGAAAAATATATTCAATGTAAACAGCAACCATAAGAGGAGTATTTATATTAAGATGAGACAAAATAGACTTGAAGACGAAAAATATTACTAGAGACAAAGAGGAACTTTGTATAATCCCCTAATATCCTGCAAAGAGGAATTAGTGGATGGGAAGAAAAGGAGGATCAGAAGTTAGAAGGCTTGCTTACCCCTATAGGATAGGTTTGGGAGCTGCATTGGGCCTTAATACGGGCAGGGCCCATTAGGGTAAAAATTTCCAGGTATATGAGCTGTGCCAGATGAAATCAGGGTAAGAAGACATTTTCTCTAATTCCTTTCCTCGCAAACCTCACAGTTTAACCTTTAACTTTGGTCATGGCCTCTCTACGAACCCTCAGTGGAAATGATTTTACGATCAGGTTGAGTCCTAGAAACATGTACATTTTATATCCTATTAGGAGTAAGACTGAGAGAATATAAATTATCTGGTAGGAGGTTAATTCACTTTAATGGTTGAGTAGAATGTGTGCCTTGAAGGGGACTAAGCTAAGAGAAAGAAGTGATGAATAATTGTGAACAAATGGGAGAAAAGCACTTGAGAAAATGAAAGATGTTTTAATATAGCTTAGGAAGGGCAAAATTCTCCCATTCTTTTGCTCTTTTAATGACCTAGTGATAATAAAAGCCAAGGATACATCCATCTTTAAAAACGACGGTTTTACAGTGATCGGGCGGGTTTTAGTGCGAAATCTCAGGTGGCCATTGTAGCCCGAATTGTTTTTGTTTAGCATTAACACACATGATAAAATTATCGCTTTTATCTTTTCCAAGTGGGTACAGTTCTTGCTTATTTGGATTATACCACTTACATTTATTTATGATTTAGAGTCATTCCTAAATTTTTAAGAGAAGACTTGTATAATGAACAATTTTCTTTTGATCCATGTATAGCTTTGAAGAAGTGTTCTTAACAAACCTGTTTTGGATCTAATCAAATCAGGTCTAAATTTTAAAATGTGCCGACTTCGGTATTTTTCTGTAAGAATAGAGAAAGCCAGATCCTAAATTTAAGAGAATTGTAAATTATAAAATCTCGTCATCCTAATGTAACCGTGCCCTTCTTATCAGGGAATTATGCTATTTTAAAATAAGACTTTTAGGCCTTTATTGGGAATTGGAGCATTGACTTACTTACATTGTGTAGATCTTAACAAACAATTTCCATTAGAATCCATATTCCCCTTTTGATTGGGCCTTAGCCTTAATCAGAGTGACAAGGCCTTGGCACTTGTGGGATGTTATGTGAAACACAATGACTGCTATTTAGAGGCTACACTGGCTTAGATTAATTACTTAAATTAATTAACAATTAATTTAAGTTTTATCCTTTCTCATCTGTCCCTGCAGTGGAGAAGGGCTTATTTTTATAAGCAGTTAATATATGTGTGCAACATCAATTTTGAGAAGCGCTAAGTAAATTTCACCTCATAAACCTCTTTGATATTTGCAAGGTAAAGTCACTCTGAGAACGAATGTTCGAATGTTCGTGCTGGGAAGCACTTCGGGTCACATGGCCCACCCTTTCATTTCACGGATAAGGCTGATGGGGGTACTTTGACTTCTCCCTGTCCCTGAACCACCACTGAACTGGTCCTTAAATTCTGACAATTTTACTTTCTCAGTATTTCTCCAATTTATTTCTCCTTCTCTTTCCCTACTCCCACTTTTCATTCCTGACCCCATCGGATTTAGTCTGGAAAACTGGTTTTCCTAACTTCCTTTCACTTTCTTTTAAATCGGTCTTTCACACAACTTCCCAATTCAGTTATTTGAGAAGCAAATCTTGAAAAGATGCTCAGTATCAGCAGTCATTAAGGAAATGCAAATCAAAACCACAGAAACACCACCTCACCTCCACTAGGGAGCTATATGTGCCCACGCACACACAGACCGACAAAAACGGAAAATCGCAAGTGGTGCCAAGGATGTGGCGAGATTAGGAACCTTCCTATGTTTGTTGGTGGTAATGTGACATGGTGAAGCTATATGAAAAACAGGTTGGTGGTTTCTTAAAAAGTTAAACATGCAGTCACCATATGTGAGCCATCCATTCCACTCCCAACTATGTATGCAAAAGGACTGAAAACAGGCACTCAAACAAACACTTGTACACAAAGGTTTATAGCAGCACTATTCATACTAGCTAAAAGTGGAAATGACCCAAATATGCACCACAGGGTGAATGGATAGACAAAATGTGGCATATTCATATAATGGAATGTTATTTGGCCATAAAAAGGAATAAAGAACTGATAGATGCCACAGCATGGATGAACCTGGAAAATCTGCTGAGTGAAAGAAGCCAAACACAAAAGGTCACATATCCTATGATTCCTTTTATATGAAATGTTCAGAACAAGTAAATCTATAGAGACAGAAAGCGGATTAGTGGTTGCCAGGAGCTAGGGCTTGGCTTGATTTTGCTAGCTTTGAAGATGGAGGAAGGAGGTCATAAACTAAAGAATGTGGCCAGCTTCTAGACGCTGGAAAAGGCAAGGAAATGGATTCTCCTCTAGAGCTTCCAGAAGGGAATTCAGGCCTGCCCACACCTTGAATTTAGCCCAGTGAGACCTGTGTCTCTGACCTGCAGAACTGTGAGATAATAAATTCGTGTTAAGTTGCAAAAAAAAAAAAAAAAAAAAAAAAAAAAGGCAAACCTTAGCATACACAACTTCCCAGGAGACTTCATGGCTCTTAGGAGACAATACAGGGGTTTGATCCCTGCCAAGTTCTCCATGATCCTCATGCATCACTCCTAGTGCTATCCCCGCCTCCTTAGTGCTGCCCTTTGACACCCTTGGCCTGCATATCATCTCCTCCTGCAAGACTCAGCTCACACTGCTCCCCTCCAGGCCGTGTTAGGCTCCCTTTCTTGGCGTTCCCCTAGCATTCAGGCACATCTCTGTCCTTGCAGTTGCATCCTTTCAGCTTCTGTGCTGACTATGTGCAACTTGAGGTCAAGGTCTATCTTTAAGCCCCAAGACTTACACCACACTCTCCCCAAATTCCTAAAGAGAGTAGGCCCATAAGAGTTTGTTGAATGCATAAATGGACAAAATTATTTCCAGAGAGGCCAAGCGGCTTATAGGAAATTATTAACAGAGTAGGGAATGAGTCTTCTTCCCAGGCTGGTGCTGTTAGGAGCTGCCCGGTAAGACCCAGCGAGGAGAACTTGTCTGTCATTGCACCAGATCCTTCTATTCAGGCCCTGTTGTTTGGGGCCTGGGATAATTGAGCAAAATATTACTTTTTGTCTCTCTACTTTCCCTTTCCCATTTCCCCAAGTGTAACCTCGCCTTTTGATGTTCTTTTGGCTTAGAGAAAGTTTTTGTTACTGGGCCGGAAGCAGAAGTTGTCAGTGAGATAGTTCTCTTCCTGGCTTTTGTTTTTCTAAAGGCTCAGCTTTGACAAGTTCATGTTAAGCTCTTTAAAGGACAATCAGAGGAGGAGAGATTTTTTTTTTTCTCCCCTTAGATCAAGTCCGAAGGTCAAAAAAAGAGAAGTGGGTGCACAGGTGGTGCCGAAGCAGAGATGCCTGCTCAGGAAGGCGGGGTGGCCCCCCCATGAGGATACGGGGGGCGGGGGCCCGGGGGGGAAGCTGATCACTGGGGGGCTTTCCCCCAGTTTCCAAGCACCACCTAGCCCTTTGGGTTCTGGTGTGAGTGCAGGCTGAGAAGGAGCTTTGGAGAGGATGCCACACAAATTGGCACGAAAGGGGCTAGGAGTTGTATTTAGCTTAAGGAAAAATATTTAAAAATGAGTATTTCTTACACTGATACTCATTTAAAAATGGATAAATGGAATAAAGCATCAAGCTACCCGGAGGTGGTCTGTAAGTTTCACTTACTCTCTCAAATCTCTTCTGGCAACCTGCTTCAGTGTCTGAGATGATCACATTTTAGCTTTTTATTCATTTATTTATTTTAAAGATTTTTAAAATTTATTTATTTGACAGAGAGAGACAAAGCGAGAGAGGGAACACAAGCAGGGGGAGTAGCAGGCAGAGGGAGAAGCAGGCTTCCCGCGGAGCAGGGAGCCCGATGCGGGGCTCGATCCCAGGACCCTGGGATCATGACCTGAGCCGAAGGCAGACATTTAACCGACTGAGCCACCCAGGCGCCCCACATTTTAGCTTTTTAAAAGTTCTTATTGTAACGTTACTGGAGGAGTAACAGGGCATGCTGGAAGGACCCTTTAATAGGAAGCCAAAGACCCGGGCTGTTTCCCAAGAGTACTGGGTGAGATTATGAAGGAGGTAGATTGCCTTCAGTGTTAACCTTTGGGGGGGGTGCTTCTTTGGCCCCCTTCTTCTGCTCAGTTTCAGAAGGATTGTCAAGTTTGTTCTGCCCTTATCAAACTCTATATGGGGGATGTGGACAGGTTTCAGGAAACAGGCCCTGCCTCTAGGAACCTAAGGGAGAAATGGATGTGACATCAAATCATTATCAGAGGGGCGCCTGGGTGGCTCAGATGGTTAAGCGTCTGCCTTCGGCTTGGGTTGTGATCCTAGGGTCCTGGGATCGGGACCCACATTGGGCTCCCTGCTTGGCAGGGAGCCTGCTTCTTTCTCTCCCTCTGCTGTTCCCCCTGCTTGTGCTCTCTCTCGCTCTTTCTGTCAAATAAATAAATAAAATCTTAAAAAAAAATCATTATCAGACATTGACACCGTAGCATGAAGCAGTTTATTGGGTCATCCAGTCACTTATAAAGACAGGGCTCCAAGGGAACAGACATCAGAGGCAAGATTTTGACTCACTGGGAGGAGAAGCAAGTTGCTGGAAAGGTTAGGACAGTGCATGCCATTGAGGTGGGGATGGGGGACAGTGTGGGGACATGTGTGGCTGCACACAGGCTGTTCAGAATCGACATGGAAGCCGCGGGCCCCGAGTCAAGGACAGGGAGTGTCTTAGCTTGGGCTGACATAACGAAACATACCTGATTAAACAACAGACATTTCTATTCTCAGAGTTCTTTTTTTTTTTTTAAGATTTATTTATTTATTTATTTGAGAGAGAGAATGAGAGAGAGAGCATGAGAGGGGTGAGGGTCAGAGGGAGAAGCAGATCCCCTGCCGAGCAGTGAGCCCGATGCGGGACTCGATCCCGGGACTCCAGGATCATGACCTGAGCCGAAGGCAGTCGCTTAACCAACTGAGCCACCCAGGCGCCCCTCTATTCTCAGAGTTCTAGAGGATGGAAGTCCACGGGCAGGGTGCCAGTGTGGCCAGGTTCTGGTGAGGGCGCTCCTCCTGGCTTGTGGCTAGTCACCATCTCCAGGGGGGCTTTGTGGCCTGTTTGGGGTGCATATGCGCAGAGAGAGAGAGAGACAGAGCATAAGAGCTCTTTGTCTTCTTATAAAGCCACCAAGCCTATTGGATTCAGCCCCCCACCCTTATGACCTCATTTAACCTTAGTTACCTCCTAACAGCCCCATCTCCAAATATAGTCACACTGGGGGTGAGGGCCTCAATATATGGATTTTGTGTCAGGTGGAGAGGGAGAGTAGACAGTTCGTCCTATTGCAGGGAGAGGGAGGCAGGGTTTGGGGGAGCAGAGAGCCTACTTCCCCACTTCACTGCTGGTGATATCTGCTTCTTCCTAAAGTGGTCTTCTTTTTCTTTACTTTAAAAATCTTCATTTATGAAGGCTTTTGGGCATGAAGCCTTCTTTCTGACTTAACATATAATGTATTATTTGTTTCAGGGGTACAGGTCTGTGATTCATCAGTCTTACACAATTCACAGCACTCACCATAGCACACACCCTCCCCAATGTCTATCACCCAGCCACCCCATCCCTCCCACCCCCCTCCATTCCAGCCGCCCTCAGTTTGTTTCCTGAGATTAAGAGTCTCTTATGGTTTGTCTCCCTCTCTGTTTCGTCTTGTTTCATTTTTCCCTCCCTTCCCCTATGATCCTCTGTCTTGTTTCTCA
>NC_138376.1:43243577-43282856 GCF_054177405.1 Leptonychotes weddellii | reverse complement strand
TGTCGATGGACATCTTGGCTCTTTCCACAGTTTGGCTATTGTGGACATTGCTGCTATAAACATCGGGGTGCACGTACCCCTTCGGATCCCTACTTTTGTATCTTTGGGGTAAATACCCAGTAGTGCAATTGCTGGATCGTATGGTAGCTCTATTTTCAACTTTTTGAGGAACCTCCATACTGTTTTCCAGAGTGGCTGCGACAAAAACAACAAATACACTTGATTTTTCTAGGGGCTGCGGGGACAATAACAGTTATTTTGTATGAAAGACAAGGGTATTTTGGAATAACCAGTGGTTAATTCGAAGGGAGGACTTGAGCATTCCCAGTACAGTTCCAGGGCACTAAAATTACACACGCAGGATTAAATCACCAACCTATTAAACATTCAGTGGTGCTGCTGTTCAGGTCATGCATGGTAAATCTCACCAGCTCTGACTGCCCTAGTGGCCGTAAACTTGACCCTTTATCAACTCAGGTGCTTTTGTTAGTCTCCTTTTTACATATCTGTATGCATGTCACCAGGAATAATTTGTATGTAGGTCACAGATTCATATCTGTTGCTGAAGCCAATTACTGGCAGAGAGGACTGTGGGCAAGGGGAAGATTTTGCATGGTGCCATTGTGGAAGGGTGTTTCTATCAGAGTCTGAAAATCAGCCATCAACTGAGATTTGACGAGCCAAGGTGCTAGAAGTGTGACTTCCAATTTGGAATCAGTTTATCACTTTCAGCTTCATTTAAATGCAACTTGGGGGCTCTCTTCTCTGATAATTGACCAAATATTCCTCATTTTGCTAGAAAGTAGGTCTTCATTCTTTTGGAGATGATCCCAGTCCAAATTGATTAAAAGGAAAGTTTTATTATAATTGCCCAAAGCAACTTTTATAGCTTATGTTGGGAGAAGGTTAATGTGACACCAAAATATAGTAATATTCCTACTGCAAATTTTGTAGAAAGGAAGTGACCATTTTCATGCATTTCTTTGTAACTGAGGCCATGGACTCATGCCATCCCCACATAAATATTTCAAGGATAAAGTGAAATAGCACCCCTTGGAATCTAATTGCTTCCCTTTGAAGTCACAGACATATAATCTCTCTTTTCCTCTCTATCAGGTAGGCTTTATTTGAGTGGATGGAGAGAGAGCTTGTTTCTGCTTGGGCAGAGCTCCACAGACCAGATGGCAGGTAACCCCTCCATTCAGGTGTTTATTCCACTCATTCTTTATTTTCTCCTTTCTAACTAAATCACAATAGCTGGAGACGTATAGTAAACATCACTTATAACTATGACTACATAAAAATAAAAAAAATATATCCTTGCTAAAAAAATCAAAATTAAAAGACAAATGACAGGCTGGGCACAGAAATCACAATTTGCATCACAAACAGAGTTAATTTCCCAAACGGTTGTCATTATTTTCATTACTTATGTTCTATAAAGCCACTGAGAACACTGAATTAGCAAATATAGAACCATTGCTTCTAGGGGAAATACAGGAGTAGTTTCCTCTTAGCTTTGGTCACAACATTTTTGTCAACCAATCCAACATAATGACATTTTATGCATGTTTCTGTTTCAAGACACCTTACGTCATAGAGCCAACAACACCATAAACACATGCCTGAACAAAGCTTATCAAACATACGTATTTTCTCAGTAAAACACATCCCAGCCTTCTTGCTCTTAGGAACACAACATAGCACTTTAGCACCACGGTCGGAGCTGGGGGTGTATTTAAAATAGCCAAATAAAGGCGCCTGACTGGCTCCGTTGGAAGAGCATGTGAGTCTTGATCTCTGGGTTGTGAGTTTGAGTCCCATGTTGGGTGTAGTGATCATTTAAATAAATTTTTAAAAACTTAAAAAAAAAGAAAAAAAATAGCCAAGTGACTGATAAAAACTCAAAAATGTGAAAAATGTGTTGTGAAGTAGACCGTGAAAAGGACACTTGTTTACAGAATGGGAGCTGAAACAAGAAGGAAGGTCGCAGCCTTGTTTGACCTATGCTGGGAACATGCATGCGGGATACTCAAATTTTTGCCTCTCTCTGCCTCTCTGTGAATGACCACGAAAGTGCTGTGGATATTGATTTGGGGATTACAAATAAATTTTAGTAAGTGGGTGAATTTGCAAATATGGAACTCATGAATAATGAGGATCTAGTGTATATACGTAAAAAGAGTGTATTAAAATCAGTAAGAGAAAAAAAACACTTCCCAGTTGAAAAATGAATGGACAAAGGCAATGAATAGACAGATCTCAGAATAGGAAACACAAATGACTCCTGAATGTGTACAGAGATGCTCAGTCTCCCTCATATTAAGAGAAATGCAAGTTAATTTAAAATTACATTGAGATGTCATTTTAAAACCTATCAGATTGGTGAAGACAGAAAATTTTGTGAAAGTGCCGTGTTGGTGAAGTTGTGAGGAAATAGGTGCTCATATTTTGCCTGTGGGAGTGTAATATAATACGATATTAAATACTAAGTCACATCCCTTTCACTTAGCAATTCCACCCTCCAGGAATTCATTCTATAGATACATTCATTTTTATGAAAAACATACAATGTTATTTACTGCAGCATTGTTTATAAAAGCATAAGTCTTGAGAACAAGCTAAATGTCCATCAGTAACTCTTTGGTTAAAGAAATAATGATACATGAAGACTATGAAATATTATACAGCTTTACAAAAGAATGAGACAGCTCACTGAGATATATTGAATTAAAAAGGTATGTAGTATGTTACCACTGTGTGCGTGTGTGTGTGTGTGTGTGTGTGTGTGTGATTCTATCATCCAAATGGCATTCAAGGTTTAGCATTCTTCTAATTTCCAGTTGATTTTATTTTGGCCAAGGTTGTCTATAATGTTATTTGATCACACTTGGGTACTTGAGGATATTGGAGCACTCCCCCCATCCCCTCCTCCCCTAAACTTAATAGTTTTTTAATGAATATAAACTTCTAGGGAGGAGAGTAGGTGGGGAGAAGGTAGGAAACTGATGTGTACATATTATCTAGCCTTAGCCTAATCTATATATTATCTAACTTCATCTATATCGTATCTATATTTAATTTTCTTCCTGCTGGTGGACACCACACACTCCTCCCCATGGTTCTTTGATTATAAAATATTTGGGTCATTCATCATCCCCCTCCAGCCTCAGAAGATTTCCATATACCCCTCCATTTTTTTTTCTCAAACTATTCAAAATCTCCTAAGACCCTTATCCTATTTCAGTGCCTCACCTCAAATATCCATGCCTTTTAACTTATTGAGAAAATTGAGCCCATAAAGTATATAATGTCTCAACTTGTTCTTCCTCTCTAAGAGACTTATCTACACATCCATTCTACATGAGGGATGAAGGCCCTTGTATTCAAGTTCAACCATCTGGAGCTTGCCTCTCCTTGGCCCCTTGCAGGGTGAAACTCTCCCTCTCTACTGATTTATTTCCCTCTGCAGATAAAGATTCTCATGTTTCTCCCATTTAAAAAATCCCCCCTTACCCTCTTCCCTCTCTGGTAACTGTCCTATCTTACCCTACTTTCTTTTCTCATCCAAGGTGCCTGAACACAAGTTTTTACGTTCTGCCTCCATGTCCTCTCCTTCCTCTTCACTGGAGATTCCCAGGGAGCTGGTGTTCACAGTCCCACTCTGGAAATTACTCTGACAAAGGTTATAACTGTCTCCTCAAATGTTGCAGCCAATGGATAAATTTCAGTCACTATCCTACAGATCTTTTCTTAGAACCATACTGATAACCGGTCAATTCTTTCCTCTTAAAAGCCCTACTCTGGATATTCCCCCTTCCTGACTGCTCCTTGTCACTCGCCACTCTCCCTTTTATCCATTTAACACTTGCGTTCCATTTAACAGTTGCCCACAGCACTTCTCACCACTTTTTTTTTCTTCAGTCATCTTTGTGGAGGTGTAAGTTTTGCCCAGTAAGTAATGTCCTTTTAAAGAGCCCAATTCGATGAATTTTGACAAATGTATCGACTCATGAATCTACTACTACAATCCAGACGCAGAATAATTCCATCATACCCAAATTTCCTTTTCTGTCTATCCCTTTGTCTGATTGCTGACTCCAGCAACCAATGAAATCTTTGTTTTGTCACTACGGATTAGTTTGCCATTTCTAGAACTTTATATAAATGGAAGCATACACTATGTTGTTTCTGGCTACTTTCACTCAGCACAATGTTATGATTCATAATGTTTTTGAGTGTATCAGTAGTTGGTTTCTTTTTATCGCAGAGAACTACTTTGTTTTATGGATAGATCATATTTCATTGATCCATTCACATTTTCCAAACCCTATTTTGATGTTTTTTCACCAAATCTTGTTCTTAGGGCCACCTGGTAATTGTTTCATGCCCTCCAACTTAGGTTTCATTCATCTTCTGTCATTTATATGCTACATGGATATATAGTTTCTTTATACACTACAAGAAAACCAATATATGATTGAAAATTTATAAAGGACATGTATATGTAAGTGGACTTATCTAGGATTTTTTAAAAAAGTTTTGAATTCTTAATGATTTCTTTCCCAAAGGAAATTCCTTCTAATCAAGAATGTAATCTTTTCCTCCAGAGGTCACTTTTATCTGTGGGCCATTTTGTCACTTTGACGGCAACAATGATGTGGGGTGTCTGTAGAAATCTACACTGACGTACACGTAGGTGGAGCAGAAGTCTTCTGACAAGGCATTTCCTTGGTTCAAAGAAACACTACATAATATTTACAGGGACTTCAGTTATAAAAGTTGATAAATGAAAGGTAGGGTTTTCTATCTTCTCCATTGGAGATTTAGCTCTTTGGGACTCTCATTAGTTTTTTTTTTAAAGAGACAATCATCTCTTCTCACCCTGTTGTTGTTTCCTGAACCACTTCGTCTTCTTCCATAGTTTTATTAATTACATCCATGTGAATAATTCTTAAACCTCCATCTCCAAAAATGAACGCTGCGCTCTCATTCACATACTTGACATCTCTACTTGGATGCAATGTAGGAACATGTCTGAACTGAATTCCAACACATTTACTACTCTCATTCCAATTCTGCTTGTTCTCTTCCTGCCTTTGAATTTATCCATTTTGTCTCCCTACCATCTACCCCAAGCTGCTGTGGTTAAGCGCTGAGTCTTTCCAAGAATGTTTTGATTTTGCATTGGTCACAGTCCCAGCAGGAAACTGATGGCATACTCATTTGATGTGACTAAGAGGTGTAAAAACCACTGTATAAAGGGACCATTTACAACGTGTGGGTTGGTTTAGGGAAACCAACAAGGATGGATCAGTGCACCCGGGGCTAGGACAGAATAGATGCCTTCCACCCTGTCCTGAGAGGGCCTGGGGCAGGGGCAGTGAGCAGAACTGGAGTGAGTGGCCTTAGAGAGAAGACTGCCTGATGGGGGCTGTGGTCTTATGGGGAGAAAAGTAGGAAAGTAAAATTTCAGACCTCACTTTCTTCCTACTTTTCTGTTTTCTGCCGGTGCCTCCCACTGGCTGAACCCAACTGGAAGCAAGTGGACAGAGGGCCCATTGATGCAGTCTACATGCTCAGCCTTCTCGGTCAGTGAACAAAGTGGAGAGGCATGGAGGGTGGATCTGGAAAGCCAAATGGAAAATATCCCACACAGATTCTTTCTGCAGGGACTCAGCATACAGCTGTTACTATTTATATTAGGGTTTTGCTGACCTTGATGCAATTTTGTACATGTTCTCCCTCTTATTCTCTGATATTCTTTCTATCCTGTTCCCTCTGGCACTGCTTTTTTTCTCACTTTTCTTCTAAACTGGCTTTCTGCTCCAGCGGATCCCTACTTCCCAAGAGTTTTGGCAACATGTGAGACCCTCCTCAGCATGTGGTGGGGTTCCTGCTCTCTGGGGTGCAACGACACTACGTAATGATCGAAGCTGGTTTTGTTCCCTCAGCAAAGACTGGTTTCCTGGCAAACTTCCACCAGGAAAATCATCTTCCCATAGACTGAAGACTCTCCCCATGTTCTAGGTGACCAGAAAGGGGGAGAGAATTAAGAGAGTGGGCTGGGGATTTTGTTTAGGAGAAGTGATTTCCCAATATTGTCTACATGTTACTGAAAATCTTTTCTACGAACTTCCCAAGGTTTGGAGACAAGAAAACATAGTATATCTTATTTTGAGAAAGTCCACACACACTATCCTTCCTACTTATCCTACTCCTTGGCTTTTTTACTTTAAGATATCCTATTTTATTCTTCTGAGGAGGGAAACAAGACTTGTTCTCTCAATTCTTTGCGGTTTGGTATTTATGAGTTGGTTTTGTTTGCTTGTTTTTTGTTTTAGAGAGGGAGGGAGGAAGGGTAGAGGGAGGGAGAGAACCTTAAGCAGGCTCCACACCCAGTGCAAAGCCCCATAGTAGGGCCTGAGATGGGGCTCGATCTCAGGACACTGAGATCATGACCTGAGCTGAACTCAAAGTCGGCCAGTTAACTGACTGTGCCACCCAGGAGCCCAATTGTATTTGTGAGTTTTAGAAGACTGGTGAATAAGTAGGGAAAATTCTATATAACAGGAAACGGTTTATCATGGACATCTATGTTCTTTGGGAAATACCACCTCCTCCAGTCTGTAAGATCCTTATGAGGTTGTCTTTCATGAGGTTCACTGTCCTTGGCCACAGACATGGACATTTCACACAGGTTGAGCCAGTCATAGAGTCCCATTCCTCTAGCAACACGATTGGGGTAGAGGTGGGTATGTGCTCCCCAAAAGATTGATAAGAATCCTTGCCTGCATTGATATACACGCTTAGAGAAGCTCCTTTTCAACTCGAGTTGTTAAACTGAGATGGTGTGAATTTGGAGCTGCTGTTTGCAGTCCGGTTCTTAGACGCAAGCAGTAGAAACCCATTCTGGATGATTTAAATAGAAATAGGTTCCGGGGTAGCAGAAGGAATGCCTGGGATGGCCAGAGAATCAGGCACTGTGTTCAACAACCAGAAATATGGCCCTAAATTATGCCTCAGCATGGGTCCAGTGAGGACAGCATTGCCGGTATGGCCGAGCACAAAACCCTCCAGGCTTCTCCTGTGAGAACAGGACCCTGCAAACAACTGCAGTGTGGCCACCACTGTCCCAGGGACACGAGCTTGTCAGGGAGGCCTTGGAGTTTTTGCTCTTTTTTTTCCCTTTGCTCTTTCTTTGTTTTATCTGCATCTAGTTCCAAATTTAGGATGGCTGTGTTTGATTGGTGTCGTCTGGGTTACACGCCTGAACCCCAGCTGCAAAGCAGTTTGGGAAGACAAGCATTTGACATTTGCAGCTTCCGCAGTGGGAGAGCACGTGCCCGACCAAGACTTATGAGGTGGGAAATTCCCTAAACAGACAGAGGAGTTCCAGATGCTGTGGAACAAAAGAATGACCAACACCGTTAAAATAACCACCTTTGCTAGCCATGGGAGAACAGGTCTGCCGAAGTCCGCCAAGATAGGGAAGGAAGAGAACCCAAAAAATGAAGAAACAGGCAAAACCCAGATGATAATATTAAAGCCTCTGAATCTAGATGTGCCTGAGACTTAAAACAACAACAACAACAACAACAACAAAAACCAACAACAAAAAACCCCCAAACCCTGGCCTATTTATGTAAGCTGATAAAGTCTCCTTTTTGGCTTAGGTTACAAACTCCCTTTTAGTTGAGCATCTGTCACTTGTAAACAAGAGACTTCTGCCTTTTATGGTGCTGCTTTCATTATTAATGTTGAAATCATATTCTTGTTTTTTTACTGGGGCATTTTTACTGAGTTTCTTCTGCCAATACTTGCTGAATACTCTTGGTGTGTTGGCACAGGGACAAACCAGGGTGAGGAGAGAACTGCCATGCCTGCCAGCCAATCTTATAGATTGGGCCTTATCCTGTCTACATGCTGCCTCAGATAAAACTCCCCAGCTTAGGGGCGCCTGAGTGGCTCAGTCGGTTAACTGCCTACCTTCGGCTCAGGTCATGATCCCAGGGTCCTGGGATCGAGCCTCTCATCTGGCTCCCTGCTCAGCGGAGAGTCTGCTTCTCCCTCTCCCTCTGCCCCTCCCTCCGCTCATGCTCTCTCTCTCTCTCTCAGATAAATAAAATCTTTAAAAAAAATCCCCAGCATCTCTAATTTTGCTTCTGTCTCCTGTATTTTAAAAAAATATTGTTTCCAACTGAAGAGACTGAGAGCCAGTGTCCAACTACAGGGTCAAGGTGTCTACTTTGATTCTCTCTACGATCTGTGGCTTTGTACAGTGATCCATTTGTAAGCATAGGATCCAGGATTGAATCTTTCCCTTCCAAAAGTTGGCATACCTGGGGCCCCATGGAATTAGTTTTCTGGTGTAGGACACATCCTGAGGATTAATCGTCTGGGGGAATGAATAGTCTGGAGCTGTCCCCGCAGTCCTCAGAACGGAACACTTGTAGTCTTGCCCCCCTCACTCTCTGGCCTATTTCATGGGCTCACCCTGGTCACAAGGGGACTCACATCAGCTTCACAGAGCAGGGGTTTGGGAATGGGTGCTGGACACTCCTGCCTGATGTCTCTCCTTCTCTCCTTCTCTGATGGTGCACGGGGCTGAGGCCTTTGGAGCTTTAGCCCAGCAGAAAAGAGTTAGAGGTCGGGTACTTAAGAAATGGAAAAAAAGAGAAGTCTCATGTCTTCCTGACATCCAAAAAGGTGCTCATTGCTCCTGAATGGCTGAGACACTCCTATGGAGAACATGGTTCTCTTAGCTGACCCCCCTGGGAGGCTGGACTGTAGATTTTGTGTGTCTCCAGCACTTTTTGGGTTTGTGGGAACTGGCCCCTCAACCCAACTGTCCTTTCCTAGGGAACCATGATAAATTCCAGGCTGCCGGGGGTAGGGGGAGAAGAGCAGTAGAAGAGGCAAGGATGATCAGGGTGGATGGGTAGGTCTAGGTAGGAGATGATCTCTCTTTATTCGGAGGTCCCTAAACAGATGGGGAGCCTGGGCCCTGACGTGCCTGCAAACTGAGAAGGCATTCATCCCCGGGAGGCAGCAGGTTGACCATGATGCCTTGTCATCTAGCTGAGCTGATGCCAAACAACTCTTAAGACATCCCTCATCTTACACTAGCTAGGTGTGCGCATTTAGACTCTAAATCCTCTTCTGCACTAGGATTTATAGGGAATCTATTGAGTAAATAGCAGATGCCGAAGAACTCGGTGGTGAGACATTTTTAACTTTTCAAACACGATTGGCATTTCACCTCTCTTGAAGCTTCCAGACTCTGGAATATATCATACTTCTGGGCTGGATTTCCCTTTGAACCTGGAGGTTTTCGGCAGACGTGAGTAACTGGTGAGCAGAGCCTGTGGTCAGCATGCGCTGGAGATCCCAGAGGAAGGGAAAGCAGGTTTTTTAAAGGACTGTTTAATGCTTTCAGGCATTTCCTTTTCCCATTAAAAAAAAAAATTATACATTAACCTGATTTGGAATATGTAAATAAGCTGCCTCCTTCCTCCGATTTTCATCTGCTGCTCTGCAAAATCCATTCTTCCTCTGGAAATGGAAGGAACTGATGTAATTGTTCTGTGGGGAAGACAATGAGGAGCTGTGGGATCCTCGCCAAGTCCATTTCCTGCCAGGGCTGCTCCTTCACTCAGTTTAATTATGAGCGATTGTTTGGGCTGCGATGTGAAGAAATATTAGAGAATGGAAAAAAAGAAGAACAGAGCTCAGAATATTCTGCTGCAACTGATTCATGTTTTGGCAAGAACTCTTAACTAGATTTTATGCTTTAGCCCTTGTGACGGTATCACAGGGAGCAACCTTGCCATATAAGCACATAAAGCCCAATTCTACGGTTTATTTTGAAAAGGTCCAAGTAAAAGCATTTGAAAAATGTAGGAATAACATCAGCCATCGGGTAAAGTTCTGTGTTAATCATATGCAGTGCCCTCATCCTGGGGACCAAAGTTATTTTAAACTGGATGTGAGCGCTCCCTATATTTAGCTGCTGTGTCAAATCTTACCGCTTAGTTTTCATATATTTGACAAATCTCATATTTTACAGAAAGGCTCTGATTAGTTCTCGCTGTATGTGCTCAGGGAGGGACCTAAAGCCAGGGAAACTTGAACCCTGTGAGGAAGGCTGGGAAGAGAGACTTTTTTTTTTTTTTTCAGATCTGGGTCTGAATCAGGCAGTTCTGAGCAGAAGTATCCTCAAGTGGCCGCTCCTGGGAGAGTGAAATCAGACTCCCTGGGGGCAAAGGGGGCATTTGTGGTTTCTGTCTTTCGATTAATAAAGTAAAAGATGAATACAGAAAAGCATGAAAAGAAATTTAAAATAGCTAAGGACCCCATAACCTATGGATAAAATCCTGTGAGACTTGAAGTCATTTTCTATGCATATATTAACACATTAGCATACATATTTGAATACATTAGTGCCCCATATTTGAATACATTAGTGCCCCCATGGTTCTGCGGTTTCACTTTCCGCGGTTCCAGTTACCTGCTACGTCACAAGGCCAATGTCATTCCCCTCATGCCATCTCATCACGTGGGCACGTTATTCTCTCCCATCATCTCAAGAAGGGTGAGTGTGGTCCCATAAAATTATTTCGAGAGACCACATTCATATAGCTCCTCTTACAATATATTGTTATACTTGTTCTATTATCAGTTATTGTTGTTAGTCTCTTACTAATTTATAATTAAATGTTATCACAGGTATGTATGTATAGAAAAAGGTATAGTATATAGACAGTTCAACACTATCCATGGATTCAGGCATCCACTGAAGGTCTTGGAAGTATCCAAGGGGGGATGCTGTAATTACAAACATTTGCCATAAATTGTTTTGTAATATACTTTTTCCCTGAGCATTTAAATTCAAAGGAAACACGTTTTTGTGACTGGCTAAGATCGCATTTAACAGCTGAACAATCACTCTGAATATTAGATGGTTTTGTGTAAATCGATATTGTGGTTGTTTTAATTTGTATTTATTTGAGTATCATTGAGGTGGAGCTTTATTTTCCAGATTTATGGCCATTTAGGTAATTCTTGACCTCTTCCCATATTTCTGTTGTGGTGGGAGCATAGAATTCATCCTAAATTATTTGAATGATCTCTCTCTGTTAAACCTATAACTCCTTTTATCAAACGTTGCAAAAAGATTTCAGTTGTTTGCCTTCTTACTTTGTTCAGGATTGTTTTTTTAACGAAAGATTTATATACTTATGCAGTCACACACACCAAGTTTTTTTTTTTTTTTCTTTATGTTTTCTTCTGCTGCTTTTATGCCGAGAAAAGCCTTTGGGCCCCGAGATCAAATACTTTTCACCCATGTTTCCTTCCAGTTCTTTCATGGATGCAATTTTACATCTAACTCCCTCTTACATCTGGAATTTCTCTTGCTGTGTGATGTGCAGGATGGTTTCTGATGGTGCTTACATTTGTTGAGTCTTCTGTTTTGGATTCATTTATCTCTCCTCATACCATTACCACAGTGATTCAACTATTGTAACTTCATTATCTGACTTTGGATGTGAGGATGAGACTTCCTTCTTTTTCACTACTGCTTCAGAATTTGCTTGGCCATTTGTGTCAGTTTAGTTTTTTGGATAAATCTTAGAATCATTTTGTCCAATTGCCTTTGGAAAATGTTCCCATTCAGGAACATAATGTTTCTCTCCATTTACTTAAATAGCCTTTTATATTCTTCCATAATATTTTGTTGTTTTCCTCACTGAGTCTTAACACAGGTAGTCTGTGGGGGAAAAAAAAATCATTTAATTTAGTGTTTAAAAAAATCAGCTTTGGATGAAAATAAAACACACTGGCTGGTAATTTCCTGTTCTGTAGGCCACTCATGCATTATTGAGATATTCTGAGCACTTGTGGAAGAGAGAATTATTTTTAATATCTGAATAATATCACATCCAAAGTTTTAAAAGATTTTTCCCTTTATCAAATATGTTCAATAAGATCAGATATTTAAAGCATTCTATAATTTGATATATCTCTACTGGAAAATTTCAATAGGTTTTTACCTTGTGATCTTGCCTATCAGAAAGTGAAAACAATCATTCTATTAACTGATTATTCTTTCTTTACAAAGTCATCAATGATTAAAATACCTTCTTTACTTAATTGAATGTTTTCAACTGAACCAAGGGTCTATTGATTTTAATTAATAAAGATGACCAGAACAACTATATTTTGATATTCAGCTAAAGGTACATATTCTGGATTCATACCTAGGACTTACTGGCAATAACTTCTAAGTACTTATTGGCAATGTACTCCACCTAGTTTGTTTTCCAAATATGCAAGAAAAAACTGTGATGCCCATTCTACAGATAAGAGTCTCAGCAAGGAACATGCTAGATTTATATTAGAGAAATCATGTTGACATTTTTCTACCAAAATAGTCATGGTTAAATGAAATAAATGGTATACCGGCACATATTTTGAAAAGTGCTGGGGAGAATTGAAAGTCAGAGACCACTGAGAATTTCTCTTCCTCAGCACTAATGAGAACAGGAAAAGGAAATGCCCCAAGTGACACTTGCTGACAGGGAATTAATGGTAGGAAGTGACCTTGAAGCTATGCTCCCAAGTAATATAAACGGACTTTCCCCGGCAGCTGAAGGCAGATAATTCTGAAACAAGGGAAGTATAAATTAATTTTAATGGGAGTGAGAAGAAGTGAGTGTGGAGTGAGGACCAGGTTCCAACTATGACCAACCAGAATTTGCATCAAGCCACAAAGCGGTCGCTGCCTTTCACGTCCGCTTTTGCACTCTTCACCAAGCTTCCCTTCAGCTGCAGAGAAACCAAACCGTTCGATATTTCGTTTTCTCCACTGCAAAGAGTCAGGTTGTGTATTTCCTCATTCCTCTAAAATCACTATGAAAAAAAAATGCCGTTTTCTCTCTTCGTGATTAATCCAAATACCTTTAAAGTCTAGAGATGTAGAGCTTTAAAATTTGAATCAATTTGAATCAAGATCATAGATCAACAAATGAGGGAATAATTGAAAAGGCTGAGGTTCTTCTAGAATGATTTATTTATCTTAATTTTTAGAATCATTTGTATAGTATGGAAATACAAATATGCTGCAAATACCATTCCTGGTTCCTGCCTTATTGAGTCAAAGGAGAGATTGCTGAATAATTCCTGAGTAGAGTGTTGAGATTAGTACAAATTCAAAATGCTTGATTTCATGGCATTGCTTTTTAACTAAAGCGATTATACTCAAATGCTTATGAGTATTTATGATGAACTTTAAAAAATTATTTCACTTCCAAGTAATAGAAAACTGGATAAATGGGCTTAAACAATGAGTATATTTATTGTTTCATGTAACAAGAAGTGCAGAAGTAGATGCTCTAGAGCAGGTTAATTCATTGGCTCCATCATCTAGGTTCTTTCTCTCTGCTCTGGTATTCTCAGGATATTGTGAGAGACTGATCACCTCCCCTCCTTTTCTCAAAGCATCATTTCCAGACACAAAATTATCCTGTAGAAAAATGTGACTGTTTTTTCTTATTTCTGTTTTTTGTTTGTTTGTTATTTTTTATTTTTTTTTAGAGGAAGGACATTTTTTTTCCCGAATTTCCCAGAAGACTTCCCCTCACGTTTCATCGGCCAGATCTGGACCACATGCCCACTCCTAAACTAATCACTGGCAAGGGAAATAAAATGACCGTTGTGAGTTTAGGCTAATTAGATTTACACTCATATGGGGAAGGGATGAACTAACAAACAAAATTGGGATTCTATCAGCAAGAATGAAGAAGGAGGCATTAGAGATTGATTTCCCCATCTATCGTACATATAATCAACGAATAATGGCATTTTGAATCAGTTCTAAATATTTTAATATTGATTCAACTAAAAGGGAAAAGCTACTACATTTACATGTTTCTGATGTGCCATTAAATGTTGTATTTATTTGTAAGATCACAGAGCCCTTATATATTCTTGAAATTTTAAACTTCTAATCTAGATATAACTTTGAGGAGATTATATTTTTGTCAAGTAAATGAAGATAGAGTGTATACAGGTATGATCTTAATAGGAAAAAGAATACCCCCAAACCTTACAGGTGCTATTAGTCTTCCATGGTTGACCAGTTCTCCCTCTAAACACAAATTGGCCCAGTGGGAATTAAATCTCTTGCAAGCTATTACTTCATGAGTTGCTAAAATCGCTGTGCTTTTTCTTGCCATAAAACAATTTTCCACTCATGGTACTGTGGGAACACTCATCTGGAAGAAACCTGCATTTGTCCTTTTGAGAGGTGTTGGCCTAGAGAGTTCAAACCAAATCCCATCAACCTAATCACTCCTGCCACACGGCCTCAGGATTGAAGAATTCTCCCTTTGTTCACAACCTGACAGAGGTGCAGAATGCCACAAAAATATATTGCTTGCAAGAAAAGAGAGAAATACGACTTTACATGACATCCTTCTCCCGGTTAGTTGCTTTTTTGGCACTGCTTGGTTATACATTTGGATGTTGCTTCATTAAAAAAAAAAAATATATATATATATATATATATGCTTCTTTTCAAATGGGAGCAGCCCATTCCATTCCTGATACTCAGCTCCTGAGAATTGACATGATCTCACCCAGACACTCCATAAGATTTTCCTGTTGTAAGACTTGGCCATCAAAGCTAAAAGCTGTGTCTCTCTCTGTCAAATAAATAAATAAAAAATCTTTTTTTTTAAAAAAAGCTAAAAGCCTGCCCCCATACAGGTCCAGTGGCCTCTCCAATTTGCAGAGAGATGTGTCATGGGAGGAATGTGAGCACTGCGCAGGCTCAGCCTTGCTTGCCAAGCACCAAGGTTTTGTCTATTGAGCCACACCGTCTCACCTTTAGATCTTGTTTGCACTTCCATATTCCCTCCTGTTGCAGCTTCTGTATCTGCAGCCTTTTTTTTTTTAAATCCCTTTCCTTCTATCAAAATGTGATCTCAGAAAAGGAATCCAATAAACTCAATAACATACAAGAGTAAATGTCATAAGGATAGAGACACATTTGCACTCATCCTTTCCTTAAATTTTCTTTTTTTTAAAAAAGATTTTATTTATTTATTTGACAGAGAGAGACAGTGAGAGAGGGAACACAAGTAGGGGGAGAGGGAGAAGGAGAAGCAGGCTTCCCCCTGAGCAGAGAGCCCGACATGGGGCTGGATCCCAGGACTCTGGGATCATGACCTGGGATCATAACAACTGAGCCACCCAGGTGCCCCTTAAATTTTCAAGTGAGACAAATCTCTAAATCAAAGGATGCATCTCTAATTGTGACAGTTCAATCTTCAATAAAAGCCAGTAAGAAAGGTTCTCTTCTATTCTTGTTTTCTTTTTTGGGAAGGGCTGTTGGAATTCTTCCTAGGGACTTTAAAATCTCCCCATGTACTGAGGCAGCTTCCTATATTAAGAGAGGGATGTAGTGAAATGAAAACAGACCTCAAAAGAAATATTTGTTACAGAGGATGTAGAAGTTCAAAGTCAAATCCATCAGATGAATGAACTATTCAATTTGCTAAGCAGCTCACCGCCCTCTCCATCTGTGAGGCTTTGGCATACGAGGATTGTGAGAACATTTTACTACCACATTGGAGCTCATGGTTTTATGACCTTGGGTGGTGTTCTAGCTTTAGTGAACTAGATAGACTATTGGGAATAAATATGAGATTAGGAATATTTTAGAAAATCCTAAACACTATATTGTACCTATAGCCAAAGCAGAGGGGAGGCAGCTTACGTTAACACATCTCAAGCAATGAGCTAGCAAAACCATTAAAACAAGAGGAAAAAAAAAAAGATTCAAGAACCAAGAAGTTAAAGAGTAAGAGTGGTTTTAATATTAAACTATTTAATTTTTATATTAAACTATTCTTTGGAGCATAGAAGTTAACATTGACCTTAGACTCAAGAGACAGTTGAGGGTACCAGTCTCATTATCTTCCTTGTCCATCCAGTAGGAGAGAGAGAAAAAAATCCTAGCTCTCAACTCAGGAAGGAAACTATCATGTGGGCTTTTATATGAGGAACATTGAACAATAAAGAAGATAAGATGATTTATTACTGGTGAGTCATTTTGGTCAGGTGTCGATAGCTACTTACAATTATTAGAGATTTGAGAGGGTTGAGGAAAGGTTTTGGTGAGCTGTAATTGTTTTTTCCTGATAAATTTGGCTCTTGACTGTTTAAGATTCCTAAGATTAAAGGAGGTACCTGAATCTATTTTAGGAACCTCAATAAATACGTTTTCTGGAATCGTTACCTATGAAACAAGGTTCTAGAGAGATGATATGAGCATCCTGGCATCCTCTCTTGGGCAAAGAATTTTACACAACACCACAGGGCTTTTGGAGAATTCAGTTCTCCAGTGACTCAGAAAGAAAAATGGAACCAAAAATACTTTCTTGAAACCTGTATAGTCCCCCTTGTATGAGGCTGAAAAGTGCCCAGTCATAGCTGTCGTAAATGATTGTGCCGTCTGCGAGAGAGAGCAGATCGCTTGACTTTCTGAATCTTTCTTTCTGGGCTCTTTAAAGAGTGAGATAACATCTAGCAAATTGGGTAGAATAAGATCAGGGCTGCTTTTGCCATGTAATCTTTACTCGGGGCCAAGCAAACTGTAGCCCTGAAGCCGCCCGAGAGAAAATGAAAGGCACCCACTTCGGCCGTCTGAGAACCAGGCAAGGCTCGCTATGAGAAAAACAGCGCAGCACAAAGCCCTTTGCAGCAGCTGCTTGTGTGATTCCGATGGTTCGCTATGGATGGAGATAAGTTGGATTTATGGGAGGGGTCTCCCCACAGGCTCTAGCACACAATCCCCTCTCCTCGTCAAACAGGAAAGCTCATTCATCTGTTAACAACATCCAGGAGAAAATGGCCCTTGAAGATGGTATCTGTGTAAAAGCATTGTGTGCCAGTAAAAGAAACTACTTGTTTCCATGGAGGTAGGGGGAATCGTCAAGGCTTCTAATTCTTCTCTGCCTCTCTTCGGAAAGGTCGAGCTTTTCTCATTTACAGCACCTGACACAGCTACTTCTGCCAGGGTCCATTAGTACTGTCTCGATGGCTCCCTTTGTCAATTAGAAAGAATTTAACATTAATGAGGGTCTGGGACACTAAAGGGCTCATCATCGCCAATTCAAGGGACAACTGAGAGAGACACGTACTCTGTCAAAGATGTAGATATTGGTTTTTTCCATTCTAATGAAATCACACAACACTCATTATGCTCATAATGCATTATCTTGGCAGCCAACCCATGGAGTGTTTGTTGATTACATCAGCCATCAAATCAGATGTTCAGTACGAATTCCGACTTAGTCCAGGTCAGCGCAGTTCAAATTATCTGCCCTGTCTAGTAATTATTTTCCTATTGATATAATTATTGTTTCCAGTTGTCACCTATTAGCAATATAGGCCCTGCTTTTAAATCAGAGGTTCTCAGACTCCTGCATTCTCATCCTGGGAAGGCAGAGTCCCTCCAGGAGTGTTTGAAAATGTGTGGAGGCATTTTGGATGGTTTCAATCAGATTTTAGTGGACAGGGATCAGGAATGCTAAACACCCTGAAACATATAGGACTGCCTCATGTAAAATGTGCAAGGTGAGTACAAACTGAGAAATATTGCTTGACATCTACCTCTCAGACCCAGGTTGGATTCTCCTAGGATTCCCTTATTTCCACCTGAAGCAAATCCCCTGAAACACACAACCAGCTGGTAATGCCACAGGTGACCAAACTCGAAATGACTCCCATAGTGAACCGTGATACAGCAGAGACTATCTGGAATGGGGTCAAATGACTTGTATTTAAGTGTCTCTCTAACATTTGCCAGGGACAAGACTGGTGCAGAATTTCTTAACCTCTGCAGGCCTCAGTTTCTGTATCAGTAAAATGAGGGTTATAAAAACCTGCCTCGGACAGTTTTGAGCATTAAAATAGATGGTGAGCTTGTGATCCCAAGATACCTATTGTGTCTATATGGCCTGCCTGGTGCTTCTGCTGTCTGGGACACTGACTTAGGAAAAAGAGGCTTAAGCCTTGTTCCCAGAAGGTCAAGGAAGTGAGTCCTTGGTCTCCCAAAGCATGCATTCATTTATTCGTTTAGGGAGGACAATTTGTTTCTCCTTCCAGGGTGACACATAATAGGTGCCAGCCATTCATATTTCATTAAAGAATGCCCAGGGAAGTGACTGAGCCACTGCTGGTCTCCTTTGGTCTTTGTTTAGGCCTGGCCCTGATAGAGATTCAGAGTAGAAACATTTCAAAGAAGTTGAGAGAGAGGCATACCTGCGATGAGCCCTTGGGACTCAAGGGGCAATGTAGGGCAGGCTGAGGTTCAAGCCTATTCTGTCATGTAGAAGAAGCAAAAAGCTTCCCAATAGGCACTGATCTGGGAGCTTTGTGCAAACATACAAACCCCTGGAGACTTGCACAGAAACCAGGGAAGGCTGCTGGGTCCTTCATGGAGGGGCTAGGAAGTGTAGGATATGGTGAGGGTAGATCCTTGCTTATAAAAGTCAGCAGGAATGGGAGAGGCAGGCCCCAAATGGAAAGTAGAGAAAAGTGTCTTGGTAGTAGGTGATGGAAGGAAGAACATTCCTTCAAGGAAAGACCCTAGATGGGATGCCAGGGGAGTGAACGCCAAAGCTGGCCACCATTAAACACAGGGCCACTTGGGGGCATTGGTGTGGAGCCCGCTTAAAATTCTCTCTCTCCCTCTCTGCCCCTCCCACCCCTGCTAGCAGGTGCTCTCTCTCTCTCTCTAAAAAAAGAAGAAGAAAAAAACACAGGACCACCTCAGTAAATTTAGTAAAAATCCCAATATTTTTAACCATTCAATCCTTAGAAAGCTTTTACTTATATTTCATAAATATAAATTTATACTTTTTTATAAATACTTATAAATATGGGTTCTAATATGGGTGTATTTATAGCTATGGGATCCTAAATTGTTGGCTTGCTCAAATTGACAAAATAACTCTTAATCATTTTATTTAAAATTAAAAATAATACATATTTATTACAAAATATTTAGAAAACAGAGATGAACAAAATAAGAAAATTTAAGGCACTTATAGTCCCACCACACAGAGATAATCATGATTAACATTTTGGTGAACTTCTTTGATGTGTTATTGCTGTTATAATTTTTAAACTAAAAAAACTGGGATTGCGCTTTGCATACTTTTTTCACTTGCAAGACTAGCTTTCTAGTTTGGTTGACTTTGCTACTTGTCAGTGTTTCCTCAGCTGGCCTCTGCTGGTGTGTAAGGTGGGGGACGGGTCAGGAGGACAGGTTGGCCAGGGTTCCCAGGGGCAAGCAGTTATTGTGTTCCATTCACCTGGAGACCTGATTCATATCCTCTCAGGGATCAGGAAGGTGGTTGTTCTTGCTGGGAGGCCAAATGGCCAGTGAGCCAAAGAACAGGCAATGTCTGCTTGAAAACAATACCCAATATCCTTCTAAATGACCCGGGGGGCGCTCTGAGCTTTGCTTCCTTGCATGGGCTACAGTGGAACTGAGACTTTTGAAGTCTCCAAAAAGATATCCGTTGTCTTTGCGTTGTTTATGTTGTAGAAAAGCGCACACACATACACACACACACAACATAAAAATCACAGTCCTACAAATCTGCAACTGCTGTCTAATTTTCTATTTTTTGTGCTTTAGTCTTTTGTTCTTAATGTAGATGAATCCTGCCAGCCAGAGATGAGTATTGTTAACCATTAGGTGTCATTTTTTTTTTTTTAAAGTGTGATCAGTCTGTTTTGCAGTGTCCTTTTCTCCCTGTGATAAACTAGTATGAGCATTTCCCCCAAACCACTGGATGATCCACTACGTCATTCCAAATGGATACCTCAGATTCCATTGATGTTTCATAAATAATGAAAAATAATATCCTACCAAGGAACATTTAACCTATTTTCAACTTTAGACTTGTTGTCACATAATGTTTGTCATATTAAAAATAAAGTTAAGCAAATAATTGTGCAACCTGCAATCAAAATCATAACTAATCAATGCCCAGGTCATTCAAATAGGAGTCAGAACATGAACTGGAAGAAACTTGGGAGATGGACATTTGCCTGGCTCTGTTTTTCAAGGATGTAGTTATGTATCTTATTTTACACTGTGGGAACCGTTGAGTCAGCAAAGCAAAACTATCTGTTTCAATCACATAACAGGCAAATAATAGAAACTACAGGTTTCTGACTTCCTGTCTTGTATCCTTTATTTGACTAAGATTTAAGTTCATTTTCTTTTCTTTCTTTCTTCTTTTTTTAAGGATTTTATTTATTTATTTGAGAGAGAGAGAGCATGAGGTCGCAGGAGCAGAGGGAGAAGCAGGCTCCCCCGCTGAGCAGGGAACCCGATGTGGGGCTTGATCCTGTGACTCTGGGATCATGACCTGAGCCAAAGGCAGATGCTTAACTGACTGAGCCACCCAGGCACCCCTAAGTTCATATTCTTAGAATTAAAAGTTAAACAAGAAAAGAAAAACGTAGGGGTTGCTGCTAATAACTCCAGCATTCTATCTACCCGAGGCTTCTAGAAGTATGTTTTTGTTATCCAAATGCATTTCCATTTGTTTCCCAGGAATGGTGCCCTGCTAAGGTAATGTGGGTATTTGCTGTCTTCCAACTGACACCATTTGTATTTTAAACCTTCTCAATGCCTTTTAGGTTCATGCTGCCAACTTCTTGCCAAGACATTTTTACCTGTTGCTATTGCGTGGTTTCATCCCCTGCTATTTTAGTTTCGATCTCGGTGAATTCTTGCCGCCACATCACCTCCATTAGTTCTCAGGTTCACAACCCTTACTGTGGCAGGGGTTTCTGTTTCTTTCTTTTTTTAATAAAAGGACCTTGTCCTGTCTTTCATCAGGTTTGCAATAAGCCCATGCACATCTCTAGCCTGCAGCATCTGTTCTCCCTGACGTTGCAGTTCTGGATTCTGCTACTGCAACCTTCAAAGTGGCCCACATGGCCACACCCGTGTGAAGCCAGAACAGATGCGGTGGCACAGTGCAACTGGCTTTATGCCCTTTTTGTGCATGTAACACACACCCTTCCAGTCCTCCCTGTCGCTTTTATTAGTCTCTGCTGTCTGCTTCTAATTCCAGGGGAATGATTTAAAATCCCATGAAAAAGAATCAGTGTTACAACCCCACTGTCTGTCATTCTTTTTAGGATAATCAGTAGGCATTCTCTATTTGGTGGTTATTTATTTGCAGTGCAAATAAAATTATTATTCAGCGGTGTTCGGACACATCATATCTCGCTAGTTTATTGTTCCTCGGTTTGCAGTGATTTTATACTTAAAGAGAGGCACAAATTAGATTAAGGAATACATTTCATTTCCTTTGATGTAAGACTCGGATGAGACTTCAGAGGCGCCAGCAATTCGCCTTTGTCTTGCTTTTCAGACTCACATAATAGAACATCAATCTTGCAAAGAATCCTTCTGCCAAAATCACCCAGTTTAATTTAATATGCTACTTGGTTAAAACTGGAAGTCTTTATCTTTCATCCTGTATTAATATGTCAATCCTAAGCACTACTAAAAAAATGGGAATATTATTCATAAGGAGAAATTTGGGAGTGTGCCTAGAGAGATCTTTTAGGAAAATCAATGACAAACGTCCTAATAGCTCTTATTTTCGGTTTTAAAAAATGTAACTTCATTAATTAATATAATGAAAGACTTACAAGATACAAACAGAAAAACCAACACCCTAATTCCATGATGACTTGAACAACAACAAAAACCGAAGGAAAGGTATTATGAGGTGCTTTCCTGCCCTCTGGTGGTTATTATCTCAACAACACAGACATGGCTCAGAGGTTCATTTTGAAGAGACCAATCCCCAAGCTTTGTAGGACAGGACACCAGCATGTGGGGTCCTGTGACTGGTCCAGACTACAGGGAACAAAATCTGGCAGGGGTCCAATTGGAAGCATTCGTGTTAAGGTTACTGGATGTTTTTATACATATATTGTAGTATACATTATGATATGATATGATATTATTTATATATGTATATTCATACATTTGAACTAGTTTTTGGAAAATACCTATTACTATAAAAATTCTTCTACAGAATAATTTTGATGCAGAATGAGCTGACATATTCTATGATAACTTTTCACAGAAAGTTACATTTTGGAATTGAATTAGTAATCAAAATTCTTATTAAATTTTATGAAAGTTTTAAGAAAAATTATTTCGTATATTATAGGTAGAACCTTAACACTGATAATGTGTTTTGCTTTAGGCAAACATCTATTAAATGGAAGTCTTGTCATTCATATGAGAATATACTTCACATTTTACTGTTTGTATAAAATGAAGTTTCCACATACATTCCTCTACCTCTGTTTATCCATTTGCCCATAACAGGTATTCATACAACTAAAAATATTAACAAATGTGACTTCTTTCCCCAGAATATTTGGAGATTTTAGAGCTTTTCTTTTCTTCTTTAATTTATATTCTTTGAGTATCTTTCCTGATATGGGGCCATGTTTGGAGGAATTCCATACTCAGAAGCTGTTCCTTTAATTCCTTTAAATTCCCATGAGATTTAATCAAAAGTACTAGAAGCTTAACAATGTACAGGATTGTTATGGGTGCACACGCCAGCGGGTTAGCGTGGCTTGAATTTCTAGGTCTCTTGCTCTGCCTGTCTCCTGATGCGTTGGACTCTCTGTCACACAGACAAGATAACTAGGGAAAGCGTATAAAGGAGGAGAGGACTGAAATTATACTGAGGATGTAAATTCACCAATGAAATCAATAGAGAGGACTTCAATGCTTAAGCTACTATATAGCATCGTCTGTATACACCTGATATGGGGGATTTTTTTCACAGAATAAATTTGTTTATCCTCCAGTGTTGGCTCTCGATTGGGCCCGATTTGACAACTCTTAAGTCCTAGCAAAAACAACATCTACAGTTTGTTGATAACCAACTAAGTGTGAACCACGGTATCAGCCTTCTCTGTATTGTATTCCCTCAAATCTAAAACAAATGTGATGTATGCCATCATTTTATGTATCACTAAGGAAGAAAACATGTGCAATTAATTGTAGAATTTTTGTTGTATACCCATTTGCAAGGGCTGTTTTGGACTTAGCTAAATGTTGTTTTTTTCCATCATGTGTCACTCTTGGGCATATGGAAGAAGGAAAGTACGAGCAAATTCAACTGATTAAGGAATTCCTAAAATATTTTTGATGCTGTGGTTGTTTATTTTTGGGGGTTTTGTTTGTTTGTTTGTTTTGGATTTGGACTCTTTCAAATCACTTTTTGACTCAGGGTTGTTGAGGCTGTTGTTTCTCTACCCAACATTTTCTTCTTTACCTATGAGAATGTAGGTGACACAGCATTTCTTCAAAGGGGCTCCCTTGTGACCTCTGGGATTTCTTTCCACACTGCTGACACCTAATCTGCAAGGTTCGGTGTGGTGCTTTCTTGAAGTGTCAGCAGAAGGTTTTCAGACAAGAGCCAGAACCCACGCTCCTTCCTCAAATGGTTCTGAAGTGGTCTGTTCACTGACAGTTGAGGAGTCGCCCGTCATGCCACGAGGGTCAACAACAAGTTAGTGTGTAGGCAGGTGAGGACAGCAGGACTGGGACCGCTCCCTTGCTGGTGGAGGGCTGAGATGCCGTAGATTGCAAGATACGTTCCCATTCTGCAGATGCTCAGAGGTGGGGGAACTGTGCTTTTTCAGATCAGTGAGGTATGGTGTATTATCCTTTAATCTTTATTATTACCCTATGAGGGAGGTGTTGTTTTCTCTGACTTACAGATCATTCAGTGAACCTATAGCCCTGAAAGAAGATTCAAGAATACAGAAAACAGACGTCATAAGAAGTAGGGTTAGTCCTTTCCTAAGTAACTGGAAGGAATGAAAAGTGATTGTACCAGTTCACGTTACCTGGCCTCAGGTACCCTATTTGTAAAGAAACAAGTTTATTATGTGTGGCATGTTCAGAGAACCCAGAAAAGACTTCCCAGCATCCTGCAGGATTTGAAGTAATTGGCCTTTGGTTGTGATTTCTGAAAAACAAATAAAGAGGCATTCCATAATATTTTGTACACCATATTCCAAACCAAAATGATAGACGCCACCATGATTGCTTCGGGATCATGAAAATTGGGCTGTTGACGTTATTTTTATAAATGGGCAGTGAGACTCCTCTGTGGAGAAATTTTAATCATCTACAGCAAAGACACAAAAGCCTCTTCAGAAGGAAGTGGTTCCCAGCAGGACTTGGTGGCCAAGGGATTCATCCTCCTGAAACAAGAATGTGTCAACATATTTCCCAAGGCGTGCTCCAAGACACAGCTTGAGGAATTTAGTTGCTAGCGAGCTGTCAACATGTGGCCACGAAGGATACCTTTTATGAGGAAATCACGTTGTTATTCCATAAGGCAGTCATTATTTTATGTTGGCTGCATTTCAGGCAGCACACCCCTCTATTGTTATTATGAAGACATTGGGTAGACGGGATCAGTTTGTGCCCCCCCGGGGGACATTTGGCAGTGTATGCGGACATTTTTGACTCGCATGGCTGGCGGTGCAACTGGCATCTAGAAGCCAGGGATGCTGCTAAATATCCTACACATCACAGGACAGCCCTCCCGCCGTCCACAGAGAATTATCAGCCCACAAATGTCAATAGTGCTGAGGTTGAGATACCCTGGTCTAGCCCCTCGTGGTCCTTCAGTTCCCGCAAGTAACGTGTTCTGGGAAGCTTTTCTGGGCGTGTCCTCCATGGGCTGCACAAGCCCTGTGCTCGCTCCCTTCACAGAGCTTATCACTCTGTTCTGAAATCAATCACATTTCTGTACCTGTCTTCACATTGTACGTTAAGCTCCTTGAGCGTGGGGACTGTGGTTTGGTTATATTATGTCCTTAGACCACGACCTTGTGCCAGAGTATATGAAATTGTTCCAAGTGAATGACAGATATCATTCAGAGCTAGGTACACAAAATAAAGAATACCAGGAAAAGCTGAAAAAACCAACTTTAACAAGGACAGGAATATAGCTGGAGTTCAGGAACAATAAAAGTTGGCAAGGCTTTCTCCTTGTCTCTTGTCTCTGCTCCTCTCCCTATGTGACCTTTAGTCCCCCACACGGGGACAAGGGGCCATGGATAGTTACTGCGTTTTTAGTCTTTGACTGCCTCCCTTGAAGAGGAATAGGGCTATCTAAAAGTCTGAGGAATTTTCTAGGTTTCCTTCATTGGCTACCTTTGGTCAGTTGTCCACCCCGAACTATTCAATTGTGGATCAAGCCAAGAGCAGGAGCAGTTTCTAGAAAAAGGGGACTACTGGGCAGACAAAACATAGGTATCTACTACACTGGGGCATGGTAGACACTCAGTGATTATTTGTTCAGTGATTGACTGTTGAAAAGCTCAGAGGAATCTAATGTGTGCCAACCTACTTAGAATAACCTCCAGGGACCTCTAATTTTGATAAGAAATGAAATTTCTGATAAGAGGTGGCATGGTTGCTTGGGAAGCCTGCAATGGAGGGAAGGCTTCCATTAGTTGGTATTCTTTGGCCCCAAATGGCTAAAACCTGACTTAAATTAGCTTACCCATTCAGAAACTTCCTGGTTCATGTAACTCTGAAGTCTGGGGATAGATCAAGCTACAGGCATGATTAGATTTGGGATCTCAAACAATCTATCCTCTCTTTGCTTATCCTAATTCTGTATGCAGATTTTCTCTATATTTTGGAAAAGAGGGCTACAGGAAACCCTGGACTCACAGTTTAGCCATGAAAAAGAGAATTGTCTCATATGTCAATATTTGAAAAGATCCCAAGTGATCTTTTTGGGTTTTAGGCCCAATATTTTTTGGGGTTTTAGGCCCAAGATTGATCAATTCCTGTAGTTAGGTTCATAGGGACGTCTAACTGGTGCATCCGCATCTCATGACCACTCGTGGGATGTAGACTGAGTTTGTGAATGACAGTACACCAGGAGCCACATGGAGTCAAGGAGGAGTTTCTTAAAGGTGCTAGAAGCACGATAGAAAGACAAAGATAGGCTATCACAGTTCACTGCATTGCTCTGCTGCTTTTCACTTACATGACTTTGGAGAAAGAAACTTAATAAATCTGAGGCTATGACTTATTAAAATAAAAAATAAAGACTGCTTACTAAACATGAATAATAATAAAATTGAAGACATTTTAGTTAGTAAATACTTAGTCTCACACAATTCATTGCCAATAGCTTTGGCTTTGACATACCTTTTCGAGATAACGGTGCCTAGTGGCTGATAGGCTTGGAGAGGAGGGAGATGGACCATTACGCAGAACCCTGTGCATCCTTGCTCTTCCTCAGCTTCTGTGCCTTTCCTCCTCCACTCTTAGAAAGCTCCTACTTAGTGCCAAAGCCCTCAAGTTGAGGGCTTGTAGGTTTAGGAGCTTCATCAGTGTTTGTTTTTTTTAAATAATTATAATACATGAGATGAGAAAAGGCCTTTACTTTAAATAGAAAATTATAAGCAAGAACAGAGAGTAGTATAATGGCCCCTTGAGACCCATCACCCTGCTCAGCAACCAGCAATTCTTGTTTTCTCCTGGGGCATCATTCATACTTGCACCCTCTTTGTCCATCTTACCAGTCACTCTTAAGCAAATTTTATCTGAACTTCATGTGTATCTCTGACAGAGAAGGATACTTTTAAGAAAATCACAAAGAAAATATCATGCCTAAAAAAAAAGTAATAATTTTTTAGGGGCACGTGGGTGGCTCAGTCAGTTAGGCATCCGACTCTGGGTTTTGGCTCAGGTCATGATCTCAGGGTTGTGAGATTGAGCCCTGCTTTGGGTTCCTTGCTCAGCGGGGAGTCTGCTTGAGATTCCCTTTCCCTCTCCCTCTGCCCCTCCCCCACTTGCACTCTCTCTCCCTCTCTCGCTCGCTCTCTCTAAAATAAAATCAAATAAAATAAATCTTAAAAAAAAGAGCAATAATTTTTTAATAACCTTGACTAGCCACATAAGGTTTACATTTCTCTGATTGTCTCATTCATTCATTTGTATTATTAATTTATTTATCTTTTACATTTTTTGAGGGAGGAATTATGATGCCACTAAGGTCCAGACATTACAACTGGTTGATATGATTCTTAAGCCTCTTTTAATCTATAGGCTTCCTTTTCATCTTTCTTCTTCTCCTTGCATTTTTTTTTTCATTGAAAAACTGGTTATTTGTCCTGTAGAGTGGCTCATAGTCTGGATTTTGCTGATTGACTCCCTGTGGTGGTGTTTAATGAGCCTCTCTGCTATGTTTCTGGAGATTGGCAGCTGTATTTAGAGGTTTGGTCAGATTTGGGTTCAATCCCCTGAGCAGGACCATTCCATAGGTAGGGGCGAATGCTCCCATCGTGAGGTGTGTAATAACTGCTTGTCTCTTTTTTGTGATCTTAATATCCACTGTTCCATTCATGTATTGAGGATTGCAAAGTGATGATCTTTTAGTGCTATCATCCCTTCTAGTGGATTAACTGGAGTGATCTATAAAGAGAAATCCCTTCACCAACTCTTCAGTCCCTCTGAGGTTTAATTTGTACAGGAATGGTAGAATAAAGCCCTGATTCTTTCCCTTTACTTAAAGTAATAAATTGGTTTCCCATCATTGTCCAGGGTGATCAATGGGGACTGCTTTTTATTATCATGGACTTAAACATGTTCGATATGTTTTATTTCATTGTATTTATTATTCTTAGCACTCAATTTAGGTTGTCCTATATGTGGCCAGTGGGAATCTATACAAGTTAGGTCCTGAGTCTTTTTTTAGTCTTGCCTTGGGATATAAGTGCATGGACCGATTTTATCCCTTAATTTTTTAAATGAGCTTTTAATTGAAGTAGAACATATACACAGAAAAATGCATAATTCCTGAGTGTAACAGCTCAAATTTTCATGAGGTGAATACACCTCTGAGCCTAGTGCCCACGCTAAGAAACAGAAAATGAGCAGCCCTTCCTAGTCATTACCCCTTCACAGATAACCACCACCTGACTCTTAGCTCCAGAGATTCATTTTGCCTGTTTTTGACTTTGTGTAAATGAAATCATATGGTATGTTTTCTTTTATGTCTGGTGTCTTTTATTCAATCTTTGTTTGTGAAATGCATCCATGTTCTTGTGTGTAGTGATAGTTTATTCATTCTCCTTTTTTTTTTTTTTTGAAGATTTTATTTATTTATTCATGAGAGACAGAGAGAGAGAGGGAGAAGCAGAGGGAGAAGCCGGCTCCCAAGGAGCAGGGAGCCCGATGCGGGACTTGATCCCAGGACTCTGGGATCATGACCTGAGCCGAAGGCAGACGCTTAACCGTCTGAGCCACCCAGGCGCCCCTGTTTATTCATTCTCTATCATCAGATGCTGGGCCCCTTGGATCGATTTTCTACCTCTTCAATTCTTTTTCTCTTGCACATCAAAAATTTTTGTGTTCTACTTTTTGGTATATTTTCTCAGACTTAAGTTCGTGTTTTCTTCTCTTCCCTGCATTGTCTCTTTTTGCTCAAGGTTCCTTTTTTTCTGATTGTGTTGGTCTTTGCCTTTTATTTAATAGCTTTCCTGAGATGATTTGTAAGCGGTTATTCATATTTACATGTAAAGACTAAACAGCCATTTGGAAGCAACTGTGGGATAACTGGATGGAAATCCTCATTTTTATTTGGGAGAACTCCAAATGTTATGGTTCTGATTACCTTAATTGCTTCATAACACACCATTCCAACCTCAGTGGCAAAAACCAGAAACACTCACATATTATTATTATCTCTCATGATTCTGGGGATTAAGTGGACTCAAATAGGTAGTTCTCATCCAGGGGCTCTCGTAAGGTTGCTGTCCGAGTGTGTGGAGCTGGGGTCATCTGGAAAATTCTGCACTCACTATCTGGCTCCTGGGCCAGGAAGGCTCCAACAGTTGGAGACTGGAACTCCTGGGACTCTTCCGGCGTTTCTCTATCTTACTGTGGTCTCTCCAGTGTGGCAGCTACAGAGTAGCTGGACGTTTTACATGACACCTCAGGGTTCCAAAGGCATGTGTCTCAAGATAGAGAGTGAGATGAAAGCTGTAGGAAGGGCCTCTTCTGACCTAGTCTGGGAAATCATGCAGTGTCACTCCTGTAGCATTGTGGTCACTATGAGTGAGCCCCTAAGGCAGTCCATAGTCACAGGGCGGGAAACTAGACTCCACTTCTTGATGGGGTCGATGCTAAATAATTTGTAGACATGTTTTACAACCACTGAAGTTAATATCTGCAGGTCTTTTCTTTAGGATTCTTGGGTTCTTCTTAAGATGAATTATCTAGGCTACCAGTGAGGATGAGAGGTAGGTCAGTGTTGGATAAACCTCTCTGCAGGTATTCTTAGATCAGGGTGCAGAAAGAAAGGAGATTGTGGTTTGCTGGTGAGACTGTCCCTGGTTCAGTATGCAGATTTTCACTTAACCCTCCCCTTCACCAATTGTATTTTTTTCCTTGGCCCCAATTTCTTAATTCAAATTCCCCAGGGGCTCTGGTCTCCTGCTGGGGAGAGCCAAGGGAGTCTCACTGTTCCTTGTAAACCCTTTCAACACATCCTCATTTTCAGATGTATACCTGTCTACTTTTGTGATACATGGTGTCTGCCATACCTGAGTTTTTCTAGGGGTCCTGGATATCTTCTGTTTGCCTCTCTGGATTTACTTGCCATCTCTCTCTGCTCTACTGGGGACTTTGGGAGACTGACCATCTGGACTACACCAGGGGGCTCCTTTCCATTGGCTTCCAGCACCAGTAACGGTGCTGTGCTGAGTCATATTAGAACTTGATACAAAAGGAAAAATCAGCAATATTGATCCTGTCTTTACTTAAAATCTTGATATTTTGTTCATCATGAAATTTTTTGCATCAAGTCTGACTCTTTAAGATCTTGTGTTCAAATATCACTTATCTTGATTACTGACTCTTTTGGTCCCCCTTTCCTTTAAATTTTGCACCCAAAGCAAGTGTTTCATTTACTTCATCCTAGTCCCACTCCTCCCATTCAGAATATTCTGTAGCAAGACTCTATGTCCTGTTAAAATCATCTGGAGAATGTTGATTTTTTTTTTTCTTTACTTTGTTTTACCAGGCAATCAGCCCGTGGTGTTCAGACTTCCAGTTCTGTCTCCCCTCTTTCAGTGGTGCAGACTTCAAAGGCTTTGCTATGCTGTGGGGTCTGCCCCTGGCCACCCAGGGTTCGTCTGGAACTGGGTCATGGCCTCTGTCGTAGCTCAGTTCTCAAGGCCTTTGCTCTGCTCCTGGGGGTGTAACAAATGCATGTGCAGCTTGAGGGAGATCTCAGGACTTGTGTCAGTTCATATACAGAATTAGGGGACCCCTTTCTGAGATTTCAGCCATCCTCCCCAGCTCCAGGTCCTGGTTCCTGGTTCCTCTCTCCAGAATGATGAGTTTTCCTCTGAGTTTTAGCCTCTCATGCAGTTACAAGTGAATGGGCCTGCCCTCAGAAGAACCTGCAAAGAACCAAGAGAAAGGGGAAAAATAATGTGCATTTCTCCCATTCTCTTTTCATAATAAGGACCCCTTTTCCTGTATTTCTGTTAGCATTAATCACTGTATGGCAAAAATACTTAAGTTTATCATTTTCTTCTGCAGGGGCCTCCAGGGAATACAATAAAGAACCCAAAGGGAATTTAGCAGAACTACCAAAGTCATAGAGAGCATAGCTCTTTACATCAAATTGGGCCTTTAATTATAGATTCTAATGTGTAAAATCCATAGTCCCTGCTAGGTTGTCAGCTTCGTGCCTGGCATGACAGTGTCTCTAACACAGGACACAGAGCTGGGTGCGGACGGGGTGTTCAATAAATACTGATTAAACAGTCCAGTGACAGGCTTCACTATAACCATTTGAAGTTTGACTACAGAATATTATATTTCCAAGGTTTTAAATAATGAACGAGCTAATATCGCATTAGGCAAGTGTCTCTACTGTCAAAGACAGAGGCCTGGGACCTCTGTGGCTCGGTTGCTACAGGAACGGACTGAGCTGAGGCTGGGGTGTGTCCTTGGGTGTGGGGAATCAGCAGTAACTCCCACCCTGGCTCTGCTGTGTGTGTCCCTTTCTAGTCCATAGCCCCAGGGTACTAACTTGTACAAAGTGGACCCCACTGGTCATGAGTCTTAGAATACAGTTCTGGTATATCCCCAGCAATATTTATATCTTCTACTTCTAGATTAGTAATTAAATTAAGTCATCTGGAAGAGAGCTATTAGAACTTTAAGCTCTTTGATACAGGCTCAGAAAGCCAAACTAAACTGAAAAACCACTGATATTCTTGGACAATATTTCCCCGAAATGTATTTTAGCTTGCCTTTTGTTTATTCATTCAGTACCCATTGCTTAATGCTTATTTTGTGAGAGATAACATGTAATACCCTTAAATGGATAAAAAGAAGCACTTATTTAAAAAGCGGAAAAAGGCAGGGCACCTGGGTGGCTCAGTTGGTTAAGCATCGTTGGACCCTTGATTTTGAATCAGGTCATGATCTCAGGGTCATGAGATGGAGCTCCGAGCTGGGCTTGGGCTTGGCATGGAGCCTGCTTAAGATTTTCCCAATCGCTCTGCCCTAACCCCCTTACACTCAATCTCAAAAAATAAATAAGTAAACAAAATAAAAAAGCTAAAAAGGCATTGCTCTCCTCTCCCCACCAGTTGACATTCTCCTGGAGGACAAAACATCTAAGCCCTGATTGTAACACAAGTGCTCGGAGAGGTGGCCAACCCTTCCCCCATCATCCCTGCTTGTCCTTCATATTGCTCTTCCCACCTGCCCAGGCTCTCATCTCAGGCAGTCCCGTCCCTGCTGAGCTGGTGGCAGGTCATGGGACCCTCAGCACACACTCTGCTCCCGTAGTCTGGAGTGGACCCGAAGTGCATACTTGATCTTCGCTGGCCAGTTAGATTCCTTCTCCTGATAATTTTAAATTGGGACCAATTTTTGAACTGCTATGTTTACACGTTGATGTGGACTCAGATGGGAAACCACCATCTTGAGCAGACCTTTGGGGCCACGTGACTGATGAGTAAGGAAGTGACCTACACTACGGAAAGAAAGGACGAGTGTAGGGAGGATCTGACCAAAGAATCCATGTCAGTGTGTGAGAGACAGAATCCTGCTTGGTTCCAAATGGTGTCCCAGGCCCCCCCAGGGCCAGCTGTATTGCTACCCTTGGATTCCAGAAGATACCCTGATTCCTTAGGACAAAACTCCTTTTAGTACCAACTCAAGAGGATTTCTGGATTGTTTTCTTTTAACAACAAAATGCTTCTTGATTAGAATTAAAAAACAAAATGAGATAATAATGAGCTAAATAATAAAGAATAACAGAAAAGAATAAATAGCAAATAATTCTGGCTGGTTAATTCAAAACATAGGTATATTATTTCATATCTTCTCTAAATTATTGCTATACTCCCTGTCCCCACATGTCTAAGAATAAAAGTTAAAATCAGTGCCCTGAAATTTTGATTATTTTATTTCTGCTTGATGACTTTTAGAAGTTTATCACTTGGGTGATAGCCTTTGCATCACCAATTTCTTTGGTCAAAAACCACTTGCTGGCAAGGATGCAACTTGAGATAATTATGGCTTTCCGTGCTGAGTGTGTTTTCTAAAGGTTATTTTGATTTATGGTGACTCAACCCCTCAGTCTATGCAGTTAACTTTTTTGCGATAGGGGAGGGGTCTTCATGGATTCCCGAACTCTGTCTGCAAAAAGTGTGAAATTCAAGGAACTCTAGCTTTGTTTCTTACCTCAATTCATTTTGCTCTCTCTGAGGTGTTTGGTATGAAGGTGCCTGACAAGAAAGCATCTGTCTCATTTAGCTGGTAATTACCAGTGTAGTGGATTATTTTCAAGGCTCGTTTTCTTAGTGCCCTAGATAAGGATTAAAAGAATATCTTTTTAATTTCTCTTCATCAGAATCGATTCTCCACCCTTTTCTCTGCTTTAGGGATATTTTCCCTGCTGAGGGAACATTCTATAAAGGGAAAGGTCTATTTTCCTTTCCTCTTTAAGTGATAGGGACATGTGTAGCATCTTCATCTTCTGACTTAACCAGTCTAAACTTTCATCTTGATTTTTTTATCCCCATCTTGCTCTATCTGCTGCAAATTGAGTGAAAACTCCAAACCTTTTTGTCTTCCTGAGTTTCATAGATGATGTGAGAACTTTTAAATTCTGGTAAGAAAAGTCCACATCAATAGCAACAATAACAACAAAAGAAAAGTCCACAACAGGAGAAACAATAAGGTTGTAAAAGACCACTCTCCTGTCTTCCCAAAGGACAGCAATTTCCCTGTTTTCTAATCTCAAAGTGTCTGGAGGGAAACTGGCCTGGTCGGAATTATAAAGAACAAATTGGTTTTCTCTGCCTCCCTCACCTTTCTTTTTCCCCTCTCTCTCTTTTAAAGATTTTATTTATTTGTTTGAGAGAAAGAGAGAGAGCGAGCCCACACAGGGGGAGGGACAAGTGGGAGAGGGAGAAGAAGGCTCCCTGTTGAGCAGGAAGCCCAAGACGATGTGGGGCTCTATCCCAGGCTCTGTCTGACCCAAAGGCAGACCCTTAATTGACTGAGCCACCCAGGCACCCCCTCTCTCACCTTTCTGACAGATTCTTGGCTATTTTCAGTGCTCAACTCTTTCTGGTCTCCTAGCAAGTTTTCCTTCCCTACTGGCCTCTCTTACAGCCCTGGGGTTCCACCCAGCTCACCTGCTCAGACTATGAGTCAACCTCTCCCTCCTTATCTTCATTCTTCCTCAGATCTTACTTTGGCTGGAAGAACGTCCCATGACTGAGGCAATGGCTCCCGTGCATGTTCGTGTGAAAAGTGTTTGTGGGGGCAGGAGTGGGGGTATTGGGGAAAGTGAAATATTAACGAGGAAGATGGACGGCGGGGTGTGCCCTGAGCTGGACCTCACATCTCATCTTAGAACTCTCACAGAGTGTCCTTCCTCACCTTGCCCCTCACGATTCTGTGCCTGAGGTCCCTAGTTCAATATCGCTGCCTTCTCTTCAGGATAGGTTCTTACGAGGAGAGAACAGGTTTCTCCATCTGCAGTTCTTATATACTAAAGCACATGACCCCAAGTGAACAGTAAATATTTGTTCAATAAATGAAAAGAGTCCTCTCTTGTTACTCCAGTCATGACATGCGAGTGACCGTTTATTTGTCCTCTTTATAGTGCTACAGCAGTGGGGTCCTGACCACACCTTTCTGGAGTAATGTGGGCCATAGTAAGTGAATGAAATGAGAGGAAATGGGGATGACATTTTGAAAATATTAAACTGATTTTTAAAAATCCCCTTACTCAATAACATCCCTCATCTCTCCACACATGGAATCGATGGATTTTGTTATTTCGGGGAAATAATAGGTTCTCTTAGTCCCGAGCAAAGAAGTCATTTGTTGGCTTTGGTTCTCAGAGCTGACATTCTTTTTTTTTTTTTAATTTTTTTTTCTATTTATTATTTATTTTTTATTCTTATGTTAATCCCCATACATTACATCATTAGTTTTAGATGTAGTGTTCCATGATTCATTGTTTGTGCATAACACCCAGTGCTCCATGCAGAATGTGCCCTCCTCAATACCCATCACCAGGCTAACCCATCCTCCCACCCCCCTCCCCTCTAGAACCCTCAGAGCTGACATTCTTAAGTCTTTAGCAATACAATGTCTTACATCAAAAAGAGATTTTCTACATCTCAAAAATTTCTCTTTACCTATCAAAAGTTAAGCCTGACTGACTCAAATCAGAGGTTTACTGTAACCAGTGAGTTCTGACCCTGGTCGCTTATCAGAATCACTAAGGGAGCCTTAAAAAAATACTAATGCTTACGTTCTATTTCTAGAGACTCTGATTCAATTATTTGGTTTAAGACAAAGTTCAGGTACTGCTGTTTTTAAAAAAACATTTCCTAGTGATTCTAATGTGCAGCCCTAGTTGAGAACACTTCTGTAAACCATAGTGTTTGAAGGCAGATGAAATGACTATGACAAGACCCCATCACAAAGGAGAGGGAGAAGGAGAACAAGGCAAAGAGGTCAGACAGGAATGATTTGGCTCCCTCCTGAGGGCTGAATCCTGGCATGGGGGTGGGCAAGGGGCAGCAGGGAAAATCCAGAAAGGTTGGGAAATGCCTGGTGTGGGACTTAGTCATAGCTTCTCAAATGTTTCACAGGAGAATCCCAAACCATGTAGGTAGGTCTTGTGTTAATCATGGTGCTGAGCATGGGGCAGCTCAGGTGCTATTTTAGGAATATCCGAGGGATCTAAGTTGGTGGGTCAGAAGGAAGCCCCCTAGAGCCCATCATCCTCCAGTTGGGTGCAGCAAAGGCAGCTGAGAATTTTGGGGACCCAAGGGGCATGCAGATGTGGGGAGAGAACTGGTTGAGATGGGGAGATTGCTGAGTGTAGGAACCTCCCGCAGGAGGCACTGGCGCAGACCAGCGAGCGCTACAGTGAGTGGAATCCTAATACCCAAGGGACTAGACTCTCAGTGGGCAACAGACCAGCAAAGACCTTGAGGGTGATTCTTGTCTGAAACCCCACCTCTTGCTGCCTTGAAGGTAGGAACATCTTCCCCTCCATCTAGCCATGACTCTGGGAAGACAGAAATAGCCCTCATTGGGGGTTGGAACTTTGAGTTGAAATAATATTCACTCCAAGTTAATTTGGACAAACAGACATTGTTTTCAGCCAGAATATATTGGGTTATTTTTAATTGTCATATGTATATTGTTCTTATGCTACCAGAGAAAGTAGGAACAACAAGGCAAGATGAAATGGTTATAGATAATAACGTAATGTATCTTGTATGTCTGGGTGGTTGTATTTACATTTTTGTAGTTGAGCTCAGGTATTGATCAAGTAGATCTAATAATTTCTCAGTAGTATTTCATATAAAGCAATAACAAAGAAACTGCTGATACATGCAACAATATGAATGAAATGCAAAAAAAGCGAATAAAAGGAGGCAGACCCCCAAAAATATAAAGGATGAGCTCAGGTATTGACCAAGTAGATCTAATAATTTCTCAGTAGTATTTCATATAAAGTACAATGGAATAATACTCAGCAATAACAAAGAAACTGCTGATACATGCAACAATATGAATGAAATGCAAAAATGATGAACAAAAGGAGGCAGACCCCAAAGAGTACATATTAATCCATTAATATGAATTTGAGGAATGGGAAACACGATGGTGATAGAAGTCAGAATAGTCATAATAGCGGTTATTGACTAGAAGGGCATGAGGGAACTTTTTGGGGTGATAGGTATGTTCTCCATCTTGATCTGGGTGGTAGACTTATAGATGTATACATATGTAAAAGACCATTGAGTTGTCCACGTAAGAGTTGTGTATTTTATTGTATGTAAATTATAAATTTAAAAGTATTAAAAGGGGTAGGGGGTAAATGAAGAAAACAGTCCTACTCATTTTTCATCCAAATACTTGAGCTAAATTGTCAGAATGCAAAGCCAAGTGTTGAAAAGTGAATGGTGCCATATAAAAATATATGTGGTGCTTAAATTTGCCAGAGGTTGACTCAGTCAGGCTCCTGGAAGAGCAGAGAGAAGACAGAAGGTTTAGACATGAGCAATGAGGAAAATGTGTTTTCACCAAAGAGCCCCTGGGCTTCCTCTGACAGCTTATTTCTCTCCCTTGGAAATTTTGAGATGCATTATGTTACCACAGCATTTTTCCAAAACTCTCCTTCTGGAATTGATTTGTCTAAAGACATACTGGCTTCTTTAAAATCAAAACTAAGCTGTCAACACATCCTAGTGGCATTTTTTTGGAGGGAAGATTGGTGACATAAGTGGCCCAGGAAGACGCAGGGATCATGCATGTGTTGATGAGTCCTTAGGAAAGTTGCTTGTTTTCATTGGTGTAGTGGGGAGACTTTGTGTTGATTTCGACATCAAAAAGATGTGAGGTCAGCACCCAGCTTCACCATTTCCCATCTGGGTGATCTTGGGAAAGTGGCTTGACATTTTAGAACCTTTGTTTCTTCACCTGTAAAAAGGAGATAATAGTTCCTTCACGGATTGTGCTATGAAGATTAAATTAGATCATATATTGACGATTGGCATAGGATAGACTCCCAACAAGTGAGTACTCATTATTGTTATGATAGAATTGCCAAAAGTCACCTACCAAGACATCATCCTCATCAGTCATGGACCTTAGTTCACACACTTCGGTTCTTTTTGAATTCTCTTCCTCTTTCTAATCTCAACTCAAATTCTATCTGCCTCAATTCATATTCTGCCTTTTGTCTCCTTTGTTACCTTATAAGCTGCTTAAAGGAAGAGTCTCTTCTCTGTTCACTCGTGCACCCCACAGAGGGGCCAGCACAGTGATTTATATAGGAAAACACCTAATGTTTGTTAACCTGAAGAATTCTTTAAAAATACAAATGTTTTGGCAGAGAAAATATATACTATTGACACATTTGCAATATTTTACACAGTAGCCTCTATCAGTTTATTGTATCAACTGCTTATGAACTCCCAGTGTGCATTTCCTGAGGTTAGAAAGAGGGTATTACAAGTGCTTTATGGGATGAGATGGCAGTGTCTGGGCACTTTTAAGAGTTTGGCTGATACTAACCCTGTGTATTAATTGTCTATTACTGTGTAAAAATCTTCCTGAAACTCAGTGGTTAAACACAACAATAATTCATTTATTATTTCTCACAGACAATGAGAGTCAAGAATTTAGGAGCAGCTTGGCTAAGTGGTTCCAACTTGAGGTTCCCCATGAAATTACAGGTAGGTGTCAGATGGGGCTACAGTCATTTGAAAGCTTAACTGGGGCTGAAGGCTCTATTTCAAGGTGGTCATGGCTGTCAAGTTTGTCTTGGGTGTTGGTGGGAGACCTCAGTTCCTCTCTATGTGGGCCTCTCTACAGGGCTGCTTAATGTCCTCACAGCATGGCCACTGACCGCCCAGAGTGCACAATTCAAGAAATGAAGGAGAAGTTGCAATGCCTTTGTGATTCAGCCTTGGAAGTCAGACAATGTGACTTCTGCCATATTCTATTGGTCACACAAACCTACCCTGATTCGGTGTGAAAGCAGACCATGCAAGGGCACAAATACCATGAGGTGAGGAGTGTTGGAGCCCTTTTGGAAGTAGGTACCACATTCTGGCACTAGAGATTAGGTAGAACTCATTCTCCTTGCTTCCTGCAGGACGGTGGGTTGCACTACATTTGACTCCACTCACAGGACTGCTGTGTTGTGCAGCTATGGAGGTTTTGTTGGCATTTGAGTATGTGTGCGCTCTTGAGTTATATAACAAAGCAGCCCACTGGAGGGTCCTTAGAAGGCCAGCTTTGGAGAGACTTTTTTTTTAAAGATTTTATTTATTTATTTGAAAGAGAGAGAGAGCATGAGCGGGGGGAGGGTCAGAAGGAGAAGCAGACTCCCTGCTGAGCAGGGAGCCTGATGCGGGACTCGATCCCGGGACTCCAGGATCATGACCTGAGCTGAAGGCAGTCGCTTAACCAACTGAGCCATCCAGGCGCCACTGGAGAGAATTTTTGGACTGGAATAAGGGGACTAGAAATTAAAAAAGCAAAGGGCAACATTAGAAAATACCTGCCTATGGAGTAAGCTTCCTGAGGGAGAATTTTTGTCTACTTGTTCACAGCTGTATCCCCAGAGTCAGAACAGTGCCTGACATATGACTGATGCTCAAAAAATATACATTGGATAAATAAATGCATGAGTTTGAAATCTGTTTAATAATCAATCTCTAAGGGCACCTGCGTGGCTCAGTGGGTTATGTGTATGACTCCTGATTTTGGCTCAGATCATGATCTCAGGGTCGTAAGATCGAGCCCTGTGTCTGGCTCCATGCTCAGCAGAGAGTCAGCTTGAGATTCTCTCTCACCCTCTCCCTCTCCCTCTGTCCCCCACCTCTCTACCCACCCCCCCAACGCTCTCTCTCTTTCTCTCTCTAAAATAAATCTTCAAAAAAATAATCGATCTCTAATACAACATTATAAACAAACTGTAGGAACCTTAGTCTATTATGTAAATATACATATGATAAGACATTGTTAATTATTAATGTTCAGAAAAGGTTGTTTTGTAATTTGATGAATGTTACTTAAATTTTTTTTTTTTT
>NC_138376.1:43221005-43243077 GCF_054177405.1 Leptonychotes weddellii | reverse complement strand
TTTTTTTTTTTTTAAAGATTTTATTTATTTATTTGAGAGAGAGTGAGAGAGAGAAAGAGCACAAGAGTGGGGAGCAGGAGAGGGAGAAGCAGACTCCCCGCCGAGCAGGGAGCCCGATGCGGGACTCGATCCCGGGACTCCAGGATCATGACCTGAGCCGAAGGCAGTCGCTTAACCAACTGAGCCACCCAGGCGCCCGAATGTTACTTAAATTTTTACTTAAATATCTGAAAAATTTAGTTTTATAAAATTATTGTATATGGTATTTTCTTCTGAAACGTCTCTCTTCTTTTTATTTGTATATCATCATGAAAGGAAATAGGGAAATAATAGGAAAATTGTAATTCTATTGGAAACATTAATTCCAGAAATCAAGTTTTTTTGTATTTTGACTATAATAGTGAATAGTGAATTCTGTTCCTCTGTGTCAATGACCACAGGAAAAATAATTTTTCCTTGGATCTCTGTGATATTGAGAAATGTATTTTATGTGAATAACTAGCCACAAAAATAGAATGTAGGAAAACTTTGAAGGCAAATTTGAACTCTGAAATGTATGTGTCTCCATTTCTCTTTCCATTAAAAGGAGATAATGTTAATTTTAAATGTCTGCTTTCCAGTTCCAGTATGTACTAGACAAGCCACTTTGGGTAAAACACATCGGAGTGTTTTCCCATCTGTAAAATAGAAGTAGAAATGACGTATGAGACGGTTGGTAACATTCTAATATATGTTAAAGCACATTCTACAGTGTAAAGCAAAGTGCGCACACGTTGATTTTGTCTTGTCCGTATAATATCCAGGGGTCAGCACAAGGCAGCTGCCCTCTTCCCAGGGGATTCCTTTGCTCACCCCCGTGAAGCTGGAGTTAACTGCAGTGTGCATGAGTTTCCTCCTGGGTCAATAGGATTAGTGCAAGAAGAAATAATATGGATGTTAGAACGAGCTGAAGTGAAATGACGAATGCTTAGGTGGTCTAGATGGAATTCAATTATGCCGTAATAATAATCTAGGATATTTATGGCATAGTTTTCTAACACAAACTATGTATATGCATGTCTGGAATCAAATGTTTATTTTTCCTAAAGTTTGCCTGCTCTTGACTTATCCTCTCCTTCCCCAAGGTACGGCAAAAGCCATGTTAATCCTTTTCTTATTTCAAACCCTAGAACCACAGATTAGAATGTAAATGCAGAACTTCTAAATCAGAGTCCAGCAGAACTTTGTTTAGCATTAAATATGCACATTTACTGTTTGGAACTCAGTTCTATAATATTTGGAAAGGGGAAGGGAAAATGACCATTTTAAAAGTGAGTGATGTAATGATGTAATGTATGGTGATTAACATAACATAGTAAAAATAAAAAAACAAACAAACTTGCATTCATTAAAAAAAAAAAAAGTGAGTGTTAATGACCCATCAGGGGAAGAAACGAGCATTAAAGCGAATGTGAGATTAATTTTATTTATTTATTTATTTATTTATTTATTTATTTATTTATTTATTTATTTAGAGCATGAAGTTGGGGGGACAGAGTGAGAGAAAGAATCTCAAGCAGACTCCATGCTGAGCATGGACCCCAACACGGAGCTCAATCTCATGACCCTGAAATCATGACCTGAGCCAAAATCAAGAGTTGGATGCTTAACCAATCAAGCCACCCAGGCACCCCTGAGACTAATTTTATATTAGTCTGGACTAGATGGAACTTAAAAAAAATTCCAGTATAATTAGTATACAACATTATATTAGTTTCAGGTGTACAATATAGTGATTCGAGAATTCTATACATTATTCAGTGCTCATCACATGTGTACTTGTAACCCCCTTTACCTATTTCACCCATCTCTGCCCCCCATCCACCCCCCGCCCCCCAGTAACCATCAGTTTGTTCTCTATACTTGAGTCTGTTGTTTTGTTTGTCACTTTTTTCTTTGTTTTGTTTTTTAAATTCCACATATGAGTGAAATCATATGGTATTTTTCTTTCTCTGACTTATCTCATTTAGCATCATACCCTCTGGATCCATCCATGTTGTTGCAAATGGGAAGATTTCATTTATTTTATAGCTGAATAATATTCCATTGTATATATACCACATCTTTATCCATTCATCTATTGGTGGAAACTTAGGCTGCTTCCATAATTTGGCTATTGTAAATAATGCTGCAATAAACATTGGGTGCATATATCTTTTCAAATTAGTGTTTTCATATTCTTTGAGTAAATACTCAGTAGTGGAATTACTGGATCATATGGTCGTTCTATTTTTAATTTTTTGAGGAACCTCCATACTGTTTTCCACAGTGACTACACCAGTTTGCATTCCCCCTAAAAGTGTATGAGGGTTCCTTTTCCTCCACATCTTGGTCAACACTTGTTGTTTCTTATGTTTTTGATTTTAGCCATTCTGACAAGTTGAGGTGACATCTCATTGTGGTTTTGATTTGCATTTCCCTGATTATTAGTGATGTTGAGCATCTTTCCATATGTCTGTTGGCCATCTGTATGTCTTCTTTGGAGAAATGTCTGTTCATGTCTTCTGCCTATTTTTAATTGGATTATTATTTTTGTTTTTGTTTTGAATTGTCTAAGTTCTTTATGTATTTTGGCTACTGACCCTTTATTGGATATGTCATTTGCAAATATCTTTTTAGATGGGACTTTTTAATTTTAATACCTGCAAATGACCCCAAATCAATGGGATATCTCCAAAATGAAGCTGAAGGGGTTTGCTGTATTATGAAGGCAGCTCATGGAGAAAAGGAAAACTCTTTCATGTTTGTATTCCACTGAGTTTAGACAGATCCATAAGTTTGTTACATGTGCATTTATCCTCACTACATTTCACAGACATTAAAACTGAGGCCCAACAGACCCAAGATTACATGGCAGGGAGTGGAATGTGTGATTCCAGAGCTGAGGCCCTAACCAGAACCCCGGATTGGTGGTTGAAAGCAAGACTTAAGAATCACAAAGGTAAATGTTCTTAGTGTGGTGTAACACTTTCACATAAGCCAAGGGCAGTTTGTGGGCAGGACTACTTACAGAAATTATTTACTTTCAGAGGAAAAATCCTTTCATCCTCCAGCCCTTGCAGGGTGGAAATGAGGGCTCAACGATCTTGGAACATCTTAGGCCTTCATTAAAAGTAGTAGTTGTTATTGCTATTGTTATTTTTATTGTTATGTAGTGGAACCCTTGAGAAACCCATTGTAAATAACAAAGAGGATCATTGTGCAGGAAATTTTTAAAACTCAGGTTATAAGATATCGTCATGTCCACTCATGGTTGTTATAGTGGAAGATGGAGAAAAACATCCAGGAAAAGTGAGTTTGTAGAGCATGTTTGAAAGAGAGAAAGAGATGAGACAATAATTTGGAAGAGTAAGCTAAGGTCTAGCTAGGAACAGTTCCATGAAACAAGGGTGGCAAAGGAGGATTCACGGAGACTTAAATGTGGAAAAAGGCACAGAAAGTATTTACTTAGTCAAAACAAAGCGGCTGAGGCCATACTGGTTTTGCCAAAATAACTGGATGGAAAATGATCTACCCATTGTTTTGGACTAGACAGTACCAAATAGCTGGTTTGATAGATCTCTTTCTCCTTCTACATTGACCAAAATTTTGGCACTGAGTAGATACAACTTAAGTCATAGGGCAGGGAGAGGTGCCAGGGGGATCACCTTACAGATACTGTTATTGATTCTAGCTAACAATAATGGCAGTAACTTGAATTTGTATAATTCCTTAAGAAGTATTTTCACGTAAGTGATCTCATTTGTTTGAGACTGATCTCAGTTTGTGCTTTTTGGTAATTCACTGTTACATAGCCTTAAGGAAAAAGTGGTTACTGGGAAAAATAGTTGGTCTTGGAAATTTATTCAATCCCTAAGACTGGCCCTTCTTCAGGGCTCTGGGGGGTGGGGGCAGTCTTTAATATCAGAGTATTTTCTTCTCATCTGTTTATCCTTGTGCCATTTTAATTACTTAACATCTCACAAAGTAAATAGTGTCCACATAGACTAATTAGATAATGAAAATTAGAAACTTTTTTTAAAAGATATTATTTACTTATTTGAGAGAAAGAGAGAGAGAGAGGTGAGGGAGGGGAAGAGGGAAAAGAATCTCAGGCAGACTCCTCACTGAGCGCAGAGCCCAATTTGGGGCTTGATCCTAGGACCCTGAGATCACCACCTGGGCCAAAAGTTGGACACTTAACCAACTGCACCACACAGATACCCCTCTGGAAACTTTTCACATCTTCTCTCATAACTAGAGAGGTAATATAGAGAATCAGACTGCCCAGGTTTGAACCCAACCTTTACCTCCTTTCTAGATGTATGAATTTGGGCAATTTACTTACTTAGCTGCTCTGTGCCTCAATGCTCTTATCTTTTTTAAATTTTATTTTAAATATTTTATTTATTTATTTGACAGAGAGAGACACAGCGAGAGAGGGAACACAAGCAGGGGGAGTGGGAGAGGGAGAAGCAGGCTTCCCGCCGACCAGGGAGCCCGATGCGGGACTCGATCCCAGGACCCTGGGATCATGACCTGAGCTGAAGGCAGAGGCTTAATGACTGAGCCACCCAGGCGCCCCTCAATGTTCTTATCTTAAAATGATATGAATTAAAATGAATTCATGGGGTATTCCAGTGGCTCTCAAACTTCAGCGGCATCAAAATCACCTGGAGGGCCAGTCAGTAGCTAGGCGAAGGGACAGAGAATTTGCAGTTCTAACAAGTCCTCAGGTGATACTGAAGCACTCTGAGAACTCTGGGGGTATTCCATGAGTTAATCATGTAATCAAAGTGCTTATCAAAGGACGGGGCAAGTGTTCAATAAATGTTAGTTGTTGTTATTCCTGCTGTCCTCCTCGTCCTCATCACTATCATTGTCATCGTCATCAAATAGATGATAGTGCTATGAGTCAATAGCAAGGGAGTCCCCAAACTCTCCCAGTTAAAATAATAAAATTTACACAAAATGGAGGCATTTTTCAGCATTCCTGAGCAATTACCAAAGAAGAAACTAAACTGGTATCTATGGCAGGTCTCCCTGTGGGCAGCTCAGCCTGGCTTACCCATACAGCTGTGGAAATAAACCAAGACCAATCAGATGAGAAAAGCAAAGTCTGTTTATTCACCACTTGTGTTTTGGCAGACTCAAAGGCAAAAAGGAAAAAAGAAAGGTTTCGGGTGTGCCCTGATTGGAGGCTGTTGGCAGGAGAAAGCTGTAGGCAGGCTATGTAGAAGTGGGGCATTGTGGGTGATTGGTTAGGGTGTGTATTTGGCTTTCTCTGGTTGGTCTTAAGTTTGAAGCTGTCGGTTCTTAATCGAGTCCTGATCGTTTGGGGCTGATTGTTACAGAGTTATTGTTGAGCTTTCTGGATTGTCACCAGAGATAGCAATCTGGCTCCCCACGCTTTTGACTTATCGCAGGGCTGGCTTCCTGGGTTGTTTATGGTAGATAAGGAGATTGGTTTCCTGGGTAGATTACTGCATGTTGTGGGTCAAAGTTCAGTTTTTACATATGGTCTGGCCATTGTCTATTTTTACATTCAGTCTCAGTGCAGGGACAACCTACAGGGAGAGGAGGTTCTGACTGCATTGACTAGTGATCCAACCCGTGTGGCACTTACAATCTTTACTACAGCTCACACACTGGCTCACTTCTACATCAGTTACTTAGGAGCCTAGTTAGTGTCATCTCTTGGCATACTAGCAAATTAAGACTTACCAAAACCGTGGGGTGCCTGGTGGCTCAGTCGTTAAGCGTCTGCCTTCGGCTCAGGTCATGATCCCAGGGTCCTGGGATTGAACCCCACATCGGGCTCCCTGCTCCACGGGAAGCCTGCTTCTCCCTCTCCCACTCCCCCTGCTTGTGTTCCCTCTCTCGCTGCTTTGTCTCTCTGTCAAATGAATAAATAAAATCTTTAAAAAAAAAAAAGACTTACCAAAACCAAGGAATAGATTCTATAATTTGCTAAATTATCAGCTAATGCCACTTAACAAGCTTCTTGTTGGCCATGCAGCCATTTTTTTACGGGTAACTACCCAACTTCATCGTAATTTACGCCTAACTTGTGCCTATCTTACTCTGTACAGCTCCGTTAAGCCACCACACCAGGGTCTAGAAGTAATAATGACAATTATAACTCACAATTATTGTGTTTTGTGTTTCAGGCTAGAGTGTACAAAAGTGCTTTCCATATGTCATTTCACTTAATCTCCATAGCAATGCTCTAAGGTGGTAAATGATTCGATTGCTCATTTCCAACGTGTGTGTGGGATGTGATTCCCCCACACCAACAGGAAATTCTAGGGACACCAGCTGGGTGTCTGACAGTTTCACTCAATTCTGACTTTATGTACTCCGAGATAATGTCATATCCCACTCGGTAAGAGGTCAGTCCTACAAGACTGCCTCCCTCCAATGCTTCAGATGCCAATCACAAGCCCAGGCTGTTACCCATACTTCTGACTGACTGGCTATAAATCCGAGGTTCCCATGACTCCCTCCTTGGGTTCTAGTCATTTGCTAAAGCAGCTCACAGAACTCAGAGAAACATTTTACTTACTAGATCACTGGTTTATTAAAAAAAAGGATGTGACTCAGGAACAGCCAGATGGAAGAGATGCATAGGGTGAGGTAAGCAGAAGCAGCACAGAGCTCCCATGTCCTTTCTAAACAGACTGCTCCCCAGCACCTCCATGTTTTCATCATCCTGAAAGCTCTCCAAACATCCTCATTTTGAGTTTTTATGGAGGCCTTATTACATAGACATGATTGATTAAATCATTGACCATTGGCGATTGACTCCAGCCCCTTTGCACTCCTAGAACCTCAGAGGGGTGGGGTTGAAAGTTTCCACCCTCGACCCTCTAATCCTGCTTGGTTCTCCTGGCAACCAGACCCCTCCTTGGGTGCATTCCAAAAGCTACCTCTTTAACATAACAAAAGACACCTATAGCTCTCTTATCACTTGGGAAATTCCAAGGATTTTAGAAGCTCTGTTCCAAATGGGGATGAAGACCAAACAAATCACAATACCACAGGTGGGTGATGTATATGTTCCTTTTTTTTTTTTAATTTTTTAATTTTTATTTTTTGGTAAATAGGCTCCACACCCAGCATGGAGCCCAACACTTGGCCCTGAGATCAAGACCTAAGCTGAGATGCTTAACTGACTGAGCCACCCAGGCACCTGGTGATAAATTCATTATCTTGATGGGGTGATGGCTTCATAGGTTTATGTGTTTGTCAAAATTTATTAAATTGCACACTTTAAACTTGTGCAGTTGATTGTATGTCAGTTATGCCTCCATAAAACTCTTTCGAAAAATTAAAAAAGTGAAACCATAAGTTGGAGGAAAACATGGCAATTTCTGATCTCAGAGTGGGCATTATACATAAGTGCAAAAAAAGTACCATAAAATGAAGAAAAGTTTAAAAGATTTAACTACATTAAAACCTATTAAGGAAAACACAACGGAAAGAAAATTAAAGGCCAAATGGTAAATTGGTAAAATATTGACCAGTATGTCCACACATATGTCCTTAAAATTTTTAAAGTATGAAGAGTTTTTACAGAGAAATTAGAGAACTGAGAACATAGAAATTGATTAATGAGCAAAGGACATGAATAGGCAATTTGTAAAAGGAGAAATACAAATAGTTAAGAAACATCTAGAAATGTTTTCCTAATCCCATAAATGCAAATTAAAACGGAGCAGGGTGATGATGTCACATCTACCTAGGGAATTAACATGAACTTTTAAAAAAACTGATGTGACCGGTGTTGAGAATGGTGATAAAGAAAAAGACAGCTTCGGAGGCAGTTTGGTGGCAGGTATTACAAGCCCTAATCTTTTGAGCTAAAAATTCCACACCTGTAATATATCCTAAGAAAATAATTCCTATATAGGAAAAAAATGTTTTACCCAATTCACAACTAAGTTTGATAACTAAATGATTTTTTGTGCATTTTTCTGAATATCCTACCACATTGTTGATTGTCTGAGATCATTCTTCCCAGCTAAGAGCTTGTATTCTAATACTTAAGGAGCAATTGCTATCAAATGTTATTTTTCTTGATGATTTTACATAGTTAGATAAGGAATATATTTACTATTACTATTAACTGATGCTTTTTTCCAGTGTTTTAGAAATGTTAACACTGTATTTTCTGTGTCCATTTTGCAAATAGTTTTATTTCCATAATGCAGCAGGCAATTTGGTTTATACTAAAAATCCAGCTTAATAATTTCCAAATTTACTTGAAATAATTTCCAATAATTCCAAATTATTTCCAAATAATTTTAAATTTTAACATTAAAATTTTCAATTTAAATCAATGAATTATTTTCTTAAATATGAGTGGTATATTTTGAGATCAATATACATTTATATTCAGAGAATTGACTTTCTTTTTACAATCTAGCAAACCAAATATCCTTCTCGACTTCCAGTGATTTTAAGATGTAATAGGTTCTATTGAAGAGAAAACTTTTAAAAAGGCAGATCATAATTTTTATTTTTATGAAATTATTTTGCTGTGTGTGGTGTTTGATGGTCAAATGACCTACAGAGAAGCTTCATGAGTAAGATCTTTAAAGGTTCTATCCGCGAAGAAAATTGACTTTGTGGTGTTTATTTACGTCATGCTGAAATGACAGTGGTCTAGACTATCCTAAGAATCACTGGCCAATATGTGCAATTTTTATTAAACTTAGCTCAGGAATCTGGGACCCTATGCCCCATATATGCTAAGACAGAAGGAGACTATCTGAGATTCATCCATGAGTTTTATGCGTTCCAAGTTTGTGACAGCATTACCTACACCTGTGACTTACGTTCGTGGGACTAGTTAGGCAGATTGCTACATAATTTGTTGGGTGCACGTTCTCAGCTGCGTAAAGAGAACTTATTTCCTGACAAACCACCCTTTTCATTTCCTCTCACCTCTGAACTAAACTGTTGTAAAGATAGAGAAAAAAAAATCAGCTGCCCTATATTCAGGCAGTAATAATAAAAATCAAGGTGGGAAATGGTCCAATGTGGTTGTACAGATTTGGCTTTTGACTAGTTACTAATGTGAACATTTCCTGACTTCATCCACGCTGACTTCCTTGTTTCCCTGTTTCCTCCCCTACAGCTTTGCAGCTCGGGTAGAGCTCACAGAACCAGGGAACTGGGGAGGGTGGTGCTCATAATTATCAGATGTGTGTGAGTGTTGTGTATGATGATATGCACACAAAATACTAAGAAGTTAGTTCTTACAGTTAAAGAACCCTTAAACTTGAAATGGCAGTAGATATATGTCATGTAATAATCATCGTGATAATAGCTATTGTTTTTGAGCCTGTGTGCCTCATGCTATGATAAGCCATTGGTAAATAGCTATTGCTTTTCTTATTTGAAAGATGAGAGAGCTGAGATTAGGGAGGTTAGATCACTTGCTCTATGTCATACAGCTAGTAGGTGGCCAAGCCAGGATTTGAACCCAGGTTCATTCTGTTCTTAAACCCAGGGTCTGACTAGATGACCTTTTCTTTTCAGAACTGTGTCCGTGAAGCAGGAGTCTTGTTGCTGGTGGAGGATTTGGATTCATCCGGCCAAGTGATCATGGAGTAGCAGACTATGAGCTCAGCAGAGTTTGCTGGTTAGTATTTTTCTCCCTACTTACTGTTTGATAGTATGATTTTCAGTTATATATTGTAAAATAGTAGGTGGGAAAACATACAGGAATAGTAGAGTTCAATCTTTACAAAGAATTACAGCCAACTTCTTGAAAGAATTTGAGTTTTTTTTTTTTTTTTTTTTTTAGGAAATAATTCTGAGCCTTTATAGTTAACAATTCCACAAGGTGATTTTCTTAGATAGGCTCTAAAGTGTTTCTGCCTTTGACATGATTGCAAATGTATTGCTTTCATCAAATTGAAAGAGGTTTGGTCTTTCTGTGACTCACATTAATGCTTTACTGGTGACTTATTAATTATACAGTATTTCCTGGGGCTTTGGGGATTTTGTGGAAAACATGACAAGGAGAGTCTCTAATTGATTTTTTTTTCCAAGTGTAATTACCTCTCTTGAGAATGGGACTTCGTCTTAAAATTAACAGCAAATGAAGAGACAATTATACACAGGCTTTGGTAGTGTATAAAAAAGCTATTCTGTGTTGTACCTAGAATTCAGTATGCATTGTAGGATATCAAATTTGAAATGGGATAGATTTTAAAATATTTAAGAGTCTTTAACTGAAAAGAACTCATATTTTAAAAATAGTTGACCTTAAAAGTATTTGGAACTGTCACTGTGAAGACAAGTTTATATACTTGGTTTATGTAACTATCAATTTATTTTGACTCATGTAATTAAAGATCTGAGAAATAATTAAAGAATTGGGGTGGGGGGAGGGAGTAAATTGGGAGCCTCTTAAAATACAAACATTTAAAATGTTCCTGAAGGGAAAACATTTTCCATATTTGATGTTGAAAGTTGGAGGATAAGAGAGTAAAGGGGAGTTTTCACTGGTAGAAGATAAAGAGGGGCATTTTGCAAAATGTGATATCGAGCTAAGCCAAATCCGTGTTGAGAAAGGCGTGCGGCTGTCTTTCTAGATGAGAAGTTATTAAACCTGTGGTCATACTGGGCTGTTCACAGAAAATTAAGGCTCTAATGAGAAAATGTTCAGACCCGTGGCAGGGGAAGAGGTTGTGACCTTTGGAAAGCACGTCTGCTTAACTTAGACAAAGCAGGATTTAAAGACATTATATAGTTAGGGCTATTAGAAAAGATGACTCATATTAATTCTTCAGTAACTTTCTAGAAACCATGTGATTATGAGTCATAGAAAATGAATTATTGGATTCATTCTGGTGTGAATATAACCAGAAAGTGGGTTGGACAAATTTATATATTGTAACAACTACTGGGTTGCATTTCCAAGTCACTTTTGCCTGTAAAATGGGGAAAATGTGCTTTTTAATTTTAATGCAAGTAGCAAATGACCCAAATCCTAATTGCACAGTGGGCAGCCTGACCCCATATTTATGGGATTGTACTCTGTCTTCTTTATATTTCATAAGATAGCAAGTTGATTCCTGATTACTAACTTCTCTCTTCTTAACATGACTCTTCTCAGCTGCATGTGCTGGATTTGTGGCCGGGCCTTGTCCTATGTGGATGATTGTTGTTGTTCCTCACAAAGGTCCTAGGATAAGTACTGTGATCATGTCCATTTACATTTTGAAGAAACTGAAGCTCTTAGGACAGTAACTGGCCCAAGAGTATCTAGTCACTAGCTGGTAAAGCCAGGATTTGAGCGTAGGCCTGTTGGATTGGTTGAGTTCACCCTCAACCACTATTCCAAGATGGCCACAATTCTCTGAAAATTTCCAGGTGCCTCATTAACTTCAGACCACTCAGTCTTGCCTTGGACTCCTGTACCTAGGGGCTTTAGCTGCTGACCTGTTACCTGATATTTTTTCTTCACCATGGGTAGGCTTCTGGAAAAATGCCCATTTCCTTGTTTTTGAATCCATTACTTTAGTTTTTTCCATTCCTTAGGCCAAACTGTTTTATTCTAGTATTTGTTTCGGCAGTGCATATACAAAGTGTTTTGTTCTATTGTTGAAATTCACTGCAGACCATGTGGCATGAGATTCACATTTTTGCTTACTTTTAATGAAATAAGATAATTTTTTATTTCTGCTCACATGTACACACAAATTTCTGAAATCCAGAGCTCATTTAAAGCTGTCGGAGTTTTAAAGTATTTACAGAGCTTTAGAACATTTGAAGAAAACATGTAATATTAAGAGGTTCACAAAAACAAAATCAAAGTAATGAAGTTTTATATCATCCACTGTAAATTAGAATGTTTAACTTGATCATATTGGTTTATATAAAAAGGAAAAATAATCCATTCTGAATTCTGAAGATGCATGTATGTCCACAAACCATTTCCTAAATATGTAATTAGAATGGAAGGATTTCCCATTTTCTGTTAAGATTTCCCTCTATCAAGTCCAGATGTCCAGTGGAAGTAAATTTTAGGGATAGTTTTGATGTGCCTGTCTAGTCTCAATTAAAACTAAATCACTCCTATATTGATTACCGTTTTTCCTGATTGAGTCAAGATAGAAATATGTGTTTTTAACTGAACGGATGAGTTGCATTAACAGTTATTTTATGAAAGATTTTTCAGAATTTCCTGTCTAACTTAATCAAATAGTTACTTTGCTAGCAATACATGTTTTGAAGAATTCTTAGAATTGTTTCAACTGATCACCATGTAAGATTGTTAACCAGAGATAAAGACAGGGCTGTCATTTTAATTTGTGATGCAGTATCACTAAGTTAAAATTAGATTAGTTTTTACAATCTTTCCTCAGGCAAGATTTAAGAGCCTAGTGAAATAAGGAAGAAGGTAGTTTTGTTTTTTTTTAGATTTTATTTATTTTTTAGAGAGCGAGCGAGAGAGAAACAGCATGAGAGGGGAGAGGGTCAGAGGGAGAAGCAGGCTCCCCGCTGAGCCGGGAGCCCGATGCGGGACTCGATCCCAGGACCCTGGGATCATGACCTGAGCCGAAGGCAGACGCTTAACCATCTGAGCCACCCAGGCGCCCAGAAGGTAGTTTTATGTAAGGGAAAAAGATTGGGTATGCTAGGGCCCGTGTTGCAACTACTTCGTGAGATGGGGAATTGTGATTATCCTGTTGCTTCTAACTCAATACATTTCTATAATTTCCCAGGTTTGAATTAATATATATGAATTATAAATTATATTTTTAATATAAATTTAAGCTAACTGAAGAATCAGTTATTAAAAATACTGCCATTGATTACTTTCAGAACGATCAAAAGAGTTTCAAAATTTAATTATCTTTCAGTTTGATATATATACACTTAATTAAAATGTGTGAAGAACTTTGATAATGAAAGATAACATATCTAATCAAATATGACATTAAAATACAATCATGTGTTTCCCCAGATTGCCCTTGCCTTGTGTTAAAATTCTTAATCAGTTATCACAACTAATGTTAACTAAATATTTGTTGGGAGAATGACACCATCATATAGAATATCTCAATTATTATATTAATATGGTAGAAGTGGGTGGGGTGCCGTTCCATGGTTGTCCAGATGTGGTGGGACATCTGGTTCTGTCTCATTTTCCCTAGATCAGGTATAAGGGTGGGTCTGTCTTCCATGCTACTGTCATTTTCCTGTCCAGGTGTCCAGGGCCATGTCATGTTCAGGGACAGTGAATGGAGAGATTGTCCTTCTAAGGGAGTGCTAAGTGATGTGTTAGCTCTAGGAACTGGATGCTGACTGTTGGGCTAACAGAGACATCCCTAAGTTCATGATTATTTGATCCCTGAGGGTTTCTCTTCGACCCAGTAAGTGTCCAGTCACCACTGCTTTGAGGAAAGTATAAAGCAGTGAACAAATGTGGTAACTTCTTGAGTTCTAAGCATCGTAAGGTAGGGGGACTCAGCTTCAAAGTGGCAAAGCGAGCTTTTCCTGCCCCTAGACCGGAGAAAAGAGATAACAGGCTAGTAAAGAGGGGAAGCCACCCAGACCAGAGAAGAGTGAGGATGAGAGATCTTTAGTTGCCTCAGGCACAAGCACCAAATCAGTGCCCAGTTCCCCTTTCCACTGTAGTCCAGTGAGCAGCCCGAGTGTTGCCTTGGTTTGTCCAGTAGGAATGGCATTCCTCTGTGCCTCAACACGTTCCTTAGGATTTACCTGGCATCTTGGGTTAAATATAAACTTGAGCAAAGGATTAAGTCTTTCATCTATTGCCAACTACCTAAGTTATCCAGAGAATTAAGGGGTAACTAAATGGAATATCTCTGGTAAATTAAGGGATTCTAAGAATCAGAGACAGAAACTGCTAGAGTTCACTTGGTGCACTGGGGAACAGTAGTCTAGTGTTTGTGAAGAACTATGAAGGGTCTGAGATCTTATCCCCTTCAAGTTCACAAGTTAGCCTGTCACAGTTTTGATGATGGCAGAAGGCACTTCTAGGTCAGAGACAAAGGATTTTATTACTCAGAGCACAGCAAGTAACGTGTTTGTGTTAGTTCTCTTTGTCCAAAGTTCCCCTCGGAACTTTATAGGCCAAAGTGTTAGGTCCAGATTGGTGCCTATACATCAGGAGAGAAACCCTGAACTTAGGGAATACGATTTTTAAAAAATGGGCAGCAAGCATACCTACTCTTTGTTCTTGAGGGAGGTACCATCTCTAATTTCTACGACTGATCAGTATATAAATATCCATGAAAATACAATCTGGAGCAAAGGCGATTGGTGCCTCTGCTTGTAAGATATGCAGAAACATGAGAGACCCATGGAGAATTGATTCCTAACTATGTTGTGATGCAGATGGTGTTTTTTTTTGTGTGTGTGTTTTTTAAAGATTTTATTTGTTTTTAAAGTAATCTCAATACTCAACGTGGGGTTCGAACCCACAACCCTGAGATCAAGAGTCACATGCGTGCTCCGCAGACTAAGCCAGCCAGGCTCCCTGAAGGTCCTGTTTAATTAGAAGTTTTGCAATTTTTATCATTTCTGTACTCCTAGTAGATGGGCCACTTAATGTACTGTCTGTAAAATTTGGTTTCCTTGTCTGCAGAATTTAGTATCCATTCAGCTAATATATATTGAATGCTCCCTGTGTCCAGGCACTGTTTTAGGCACTTGGACTAAAGCAGTAAATAAAGCAGATGAAAGTCCCTCTCCTATGGAGTTTACATTTTGCTGGTATATAACAATGATTTTAAAAATTCAGAAGATGCTAATGCTCCGGGAAAAAAAAATAAAGCAGAGAAGGGGGAAAGAGAATCCTGGGTGGAGTGATGGGAGAGAGTGCATTGTTCTTTTTTTTTTTTTTTTTGGAGTAAAACAAGATTTCATTGTTGACAAGGTTACTTCTGAGTTGCAGAAATTCTTCTGGTTTTTCCGTGTACTCCCCCATTCAATCTTGACTGCCATAATGAGACAGACAGAAAGCGCGAGGACACTTTTTTCTTGCATCTCTAGTGGAAACCTTAGCAGCAGACAGGAACTGCTCCAGGTCTCTTTTAGAAAAGTTTGTTAGGCTTTTGTGGTAAGGTGACAATTGAACAGAAGTCTAGAAGAAGTGAAGGTACAAGCCATGAGGACATTAAAGGAAAGAGATTTCCAGGTAAAGGAGACCCTGAGATGGGTCCTGGTTGGTGAGGTGCAGAAATAGCAATTCCAGGCCGTGTGGCTGGAATAGAGGGAGAGGATGGAAGAAGCAGGAGGTAATGTTAGAGAGTGGGGTGTGTGTGTGTGTGTGCGTGTGTGTGTGTAAATAATTTAAGACACAAATACAGACAACTTCAAGAAGTTTTATTGAAAAATAGGCCCAAGAAATGGGATAGTAGGTAGTGGGGTCAATACTAAATATATACTTTTTAAAGATGGGAACATTTACAGCATGTTTGTATGTTTATCTTCTTTAATCCGTTAGAGAAGGAAAAAATGATTGATGTCAGAAAAGGAATGGCTGAGAAGGTAAGAGGGAAAGGATCTGGTGTACACACGGAAAGGTTGGCCTTAGATACAAGACTGACGGTAACAGGAATGAAGGCAGAGAATGTGGGCGCAGGTGCAGGATATGTGGGTGGTGGTGGTTGTGAGTGAGCATGGAAGTTTTCTCCTGATTTAGTTTCTTTTTTCCCCTGAAAGAGAAACTGGAAGTATAGTCATCAGCTGAGAGTAAAGAGGCAGGTGAAGCTGTTGAAGGTCTGAGAACCAAACACTGATGAGGAAGAGTTTCAGGGAATGGGAGAGAAAATGTGCTAGCGAGCATATTTGGATGTCCAGGTAGCACTAAGAGCTAGTGGACACATATTTAATTTAAGAGCCATTGGGTGATTGAATATTTGTCTTTAGTCATGTTTAGCTTCACAGGTATGGGGTTAGGATTAGGCAGAGCTAGATTTAACCAGAGTGACAGTTGCACTAAGACAGTGTAATGAAGAAGGCATGAGACCTGAGGCTCCATGCAAGGGTGTAATTATAATGATGGAACATGGATTTCGAAGAAGGTGGATGATGAAGGCAGCAAGTAACAGTGGAAAGTAGAATTAAGGGATCGTGTATCTGTTGTCATTGAAGTGTTTTGCGGGGTGCGGGGGCAGAAGAGCTAGAGGGATTGAGCTGGGGAGATAAGAAGTGGTGGTCCAAAAATGCAATTTTGAAATTGAGATCATGGAGAGATTCCTATTTGTGATGGCAGATAAGCCAATGATAGGACCATGGGGGTGGGGAACTGAGATCATATGGAGGACATGGTCAACTGTGGAGAGAAGAGAGGTCGAGGGATTGAGCGTCTGGAATATTGGAAGAATCATCCACATGGATTTTGAAATTTCTAGAAGTTACAAAAGGAGAAACTGATATACAAGGAACTAAAATCCTCACACAATTAGGAGGACCCACCCAGGGGTTTGCAGCTGGTTGCCACAAGGAGGCACTGTGGGGGTTGCAGCAGAAAGCCATAGTGTTACTGCAAGAATTAAAGAATGGACATTTTTACAACAGTTTGCACGGTATTAGGCTCATGGTAAAGCTCAGTAAGTCATCTCTGAACTTGTTTTAGTTCTGACATGGAAAGAGCTTGGAAGTCATCACTCCCATCCTTACACGGAGAAAAAGCTGAACAAACTGAAAATCAATGACTTTTCATGATTCATCTAAGAACTGAGCTTGTGGGGCAAACTGACACCCTGAGATGTGGAGAGAGGTGAATTCAGACGTTCACAGGTGAATTGAGACAGGTGCATTCGGACAGTCACAGCTGAGACTGGCTTAACTGGAGCAGAAGTCACTAAAGCCATAAACTGGTAGGAACACTTAGATGATCATTTTGAGGAATTGCCAGAGGTTGAGTGTGTACTAGCCTGACGGTGAGAAACTCCAGGGGGCTGCAGTCTTCAAATCCTATGTGACCCTTCTGGAGAAGTCCTGTGCCTCAATGACCAGAATAGGCTTATAATATGGATATCCTGCAACAGTGTGCTGCTCAAAATTTTTAATGTCAAATCTCTTAGTATTTGTATAACATTATAATTCTTTTTTTAAATAAGAATAATCTGTTCGAAGATACGTATTTTTAATTGGAGTTTTTCTTAGCAAGCATGTAACAAACTTATGACCCCTTTGCAGTTCAAGGATATGCTCATGCACTTGCAAGATAGTATCATGTGCAAAAAGAAAATTGATTAGCAACGACAGCAGTTACTGTGGGTGTGCTTTTAAGCTCCTGTTTCAGGGACAGGATAAAGGACCCAATTAGTCCAACTCAGGTAATTGAAAAGTTCTATGTGCAAAAATAGAGAAAGACAAAGGCAGAGGCAAGAGAAGGGAAAGAGGAGGAGAGAGAGGAGGGAGAGAGGGAGAAGGGGAGAGAAATCTCAAAGGAAGCTAGGAATAGCCTCTAAAAAACAGGAACTGTAGTTTGGAAATGGGAAAGATTCAAGATTCAACCCACATTTAAAGATAGGCTTTTCTAATGCCCCCCACAGCCCCCAGCAGCAGGCATCCAAGATCATCACTCTTTAGTTTCTTCTCATGTATATCCCTGCAATCAATGGACTGACTCTCTCCAAGGGTGTAAATTTAAATTTCAGAATGAGAGAATCTTGTTGGTGCAACCAGTCAGCCCTGACCACATTTTGTGTAGAACTTTTATATTGGCCGGTCAGGCTATGGGTTATCTGCTTTTGTGGGATGCAGTCAAGGGGAGGAAGGTAGGCCTGCTGAGTGGGGAGGACTGTCACAGGTGGACACAGGCACCCTGCCCAAGGAATAGCCCCTTCATGAGGAAATATCCTTTAAAAGGAACTGAATGTAGCTGTCTTGTATTGTATAGTCTGATATCTGGATAAAAAGGAAAGAGTCCATTATTTGAGTTTATCTTCATGAATTTGCCTTGTTTATAATCAGTCAAAATGCCTACATTTATCAGCATGCTGGCATTAAATAATTCCCAATTGCATTGATTTTTTTTTTTTTTTTAGTTTGTATTCTGTGTTTGCAGTGACACCCCATAATACTGGCAGTGCTCAGAGAGTCAATTAATTACATCATGTTTACAGGCGATCACCGTAGGATAAAATGCCAAGGTCCTAAAGGATCTATGTTACTGTATTGCCCTCTAGTGGTATGCTCTTGGGTTTACAGTTACTGTACTGCCATATGTAGAAAGCAACCTTGGGCACTAATTCAGAGTTAAAGGGAAACTCTGCTTCTGTCCATTTAGAGAATGCATCGAGTACAAGCCATAATATCACAGTATCTATCTATTTCTTACTGTGGGAAATGACAAACTAGGCTCATCAAACTCTAATAGAAGATCTTGAGTTGGAGACCATGGAAGCTGAGTGTTTTAAACCTTAGAAACTTTTTGATATATAATTCTGATATTGTTAGAATTATGTAATGTTAGGAATGGAACAAAGTTTGAGACCGTTAAATCCAACCCAGTCATTTTACACTTGAGAAAACAAGCTTCAAGATTTAAATATGTTAGGCAATTTGCTGCAAATAGTTTACAGTAGAACTGAGCCTAGAATCCAAGTTTCCTGCCTCCCAGGCAGGCAATCTTTCTTTCATAAAACCAAAATATTACAATTACATTTATTTAGTGGGAAGATGGCTCAAGGTCCAGGCTGTTATCAAAACAAAAACAAAAAACCAAAAAACGTGTGATATACTAAAAAGGAAAATTAATGTATGAGTTATTTGAAGGAAAGGGAGGATATATGCTCTTTCTCTTTTAGGAAAAGAATACAATTTGAAAACTTTATTCTTTTTATTAATTCCATAGCATTATTTCTGGGCAAAGCAGGAGAGAAGAGAAAATAGGCTGGATAAGGCAGAGGCAAGTGGGGGAGGGTATACAGGAATGCCTCTATCCATGTTTCTTTTTTTTTTTTTTTAAGATTTTATTTATTTATTTGACAGAGAGAGAGACAGTGAGAGAGGAAACACAATCACTATGTTGTATACCTGGAACTAATTTAATATTATATGTTAGTTATACCTCAATAAATTAAAAAAAATGCATTGGCATGTCATTGTTAAACCTGCATTGTATCTTTCAAAAACTGATAGCTGGACAGTGGTGAAAGCCATGCAGCCAGCCCCTCCAAAAATATCCTGTTGCCTGTCATCACCAGCACCTTGTTCTTTAGCAACATGGTCTGGCAACGTGAGACTTTGCCTTTTACACTAGAGTGGGACATCAGTTCTCATTTGGCTAAGCCACTTCTCCCAAGTACCAAGTCTAATAAAGGTACGCAACAACTAAATTCAGACTTGACTCCTTTCATCTCCTCTTGCCTGGAACAATAGTGTGATTAATCTAACATTGCTTTGGAGTATGTTATTTCTTTATCAGTGAATTAAAAGACATTATAATAAAAAAACCCAGTAAGTGATAGTTGTTTATTATTCTGGATTTTGTGAGTTAAATCTCTGTTAATTTGCAACATCTGTGCCAGGTATTAGAACCCATGTTTTATTTATTTTTTTAAAGATTTATTTATTTATTTGACAGAGTGTACAAGCAGGGGGAGCAGGAGAGGGAGAAGCAGGCTCCCCGCTGAGCAGGGAGCTTGAAGCAGGGCTCGATCCCAGGACCCTGGGATCATGACCTGAGCCAAAGGTAGACACTTAACCAACTGAGCCACCCAGGTAACCCAGAACCCACATTTTAAATGTCTATTCCTAAAGTATGACCAAATAGTCAAATAGATTTCTGATGTAAAGGAAACAAAATTAACATATACAAAATATAAATATATTTATATAGTGTATTTTAAATATGCTAGACTATAATACACATTAGTAATGTTAAATATATAAATATGTTAATGAACCCGTATTTCTTCGTTTGTTCTGGACATAACCCTTGGCATTAGATGGTAAGCATTTTGCTATAAGACTTACTTAACTGGTTAGACAAGTTATTTTGGCAGCAATTATGTATTTGTAAATGGCCTCCAAGTAAATTTTATGAGAATAAAAAGAAAGACCTTTCTAATACCAGTACTTACATTTAAATAAAATTATTGCTCAGCAATAGTCTTAATTAAAGAGTTATCTGGGGAACATTAAAAACACTGCTCCTCAAACTCTCCTAGAGATTCTAGTTCAGATGATTGGGATGGGCTTGGGCAGTAGTATTTTTAAAAACTCCCCAGTGCATTCCATTGTGCAGCCAGGATTGATAATAAAAGACTGAGCATGATTAATAAGCAATTGAAGTTCAGATGGAAACCTCTGCCTTTGCCCCATTCCTGTGCCCTCCACCCTGGCCAAGATAATAAATGAAAAGTATATCATATCCCAGGGGAATGACAGAAATTAGTGCCATTCTTAAGGACCTAAAGTCAGGATGCCCAATAGAATTCCCTGTAATGAGGGTAATGTTCTATATCTACCCTGTCAAATAGAGTACCCACTAGCCATGTGTGGCTATTAAGCACTTGACACGTGGCTAGTGCAAAAACTGAATATAAAATTTTTTTAATTCTAGTTTCAATTTAGTCACATGTGTTTAGTGGTTACTGTACTAGACAGTATAGATCAAAAGGATGCAGAAGTGAGACCTCTGTCATGGTTCCATTTAATCTCCTCTAGAAAATTGTTCCTGATGTCTCTGGTCAGAAGTAATCTTGTTCCTATCTGTGTGTTTCCTATTGCTGCTGTAACAAATCACCCCAAACTTAGTGGCTTAAAAACACAAAGTGGCTTAAACGAACACAAATTAAGTTCTGGAGGTCTCAAGTTTCTGGAATTCAGGAGTCCAAAATGGGTCTTAAAAGGCTAAAGCCAAAATGGTTTGCAAGGCTGTATTCCTTCTGGAGGCTCTAGGAATGAATCTGTTTCCTTGCCGTTGCCAGCTTCCAGAAGTCACCTACATTCCTTGGCTTGCGGTTCCTTCCATCTCAAAGCCAGCAGCATAGCATCTTCAAATCTCTGCCTCTGACATTCCTGTATCACTCTTTCACTTATAATGACCTTTTTTTATCGCAGCAGGTTAACTTGGATAATCCAGATACTCTCCTCATCCCAAAATCCTTAATTTAATCTCACCTTCAAATTACCTTTTGTCATGTAAGGTAACGTATTTAGAGGTTCTGGGAATTAAGATGTGAGCATTTGGGGGGAGCCATTATTCAGCCCCCTCTACTGTGGTACTTATTCTGCCTTGTCTTATAGTTTCCCATGTGCTTTTCTATGAGCAGAAAATGAGTCTTAGTAATTTTAATCCCTAGGTTAAAACTGTGGCTTTCACACTATATGTGTTCAAAATATATTTGTTGGAATGAGTTGATTAAGGTTAAAAAAAGAAAAGAGAGTATTTGATAGGTGCTGGCTGAGTGAATAAAGAATTAAGGGGGGTCTTAATGCAGCAAATTAATTTTGAGCATCTGCATGAATTGAACATTCACCAATCTATCAACCCATGGAATAGATTTTGGAGCAGTACTTATCAATCACCAGTCAACTGAAGACTGAACGGTTGTACCCTGATCTGTTCATTTTAGCTCAGTGTGTTTTGGGCTATTGAGAAAGCAATGGGAAGCCAAAGTCTGTTTGCATAGTTCTTTAGGAAATAAGAACAAAAAAATGTGGAATGACAATTAATAGCTTATGTCTGATAAATGTACTTCAAAACCAGAACATTTTAAGATTAATACATTATTTGATAAAGGAAGTTAGTGTATGGAAATCAATGATTACTTTATTAAGCATTTATATCTAATGAGTGAAAAATTTACTCATTTGGTTTATTTATTTATTTATTCTTATTTATTTTTTAATTATGTTAATCACCATATATTACATCATTAGTTTTTGATGTAGTGTTGCATGATTCATTGTTTGCGTATAACACCCAGTGCTCCATGTGGTACATGCCCTCTTTAATACCCATCACCAGGCTAACCCATCCTCCCAACCCCCCCTCCAGAACCCTCAGTTTGTTTCTTAGAGTCCATAGTCTCTCATGGTTCGT
>NC_138376.1:43210802-43220505 GCF_054177405.1 Leptonychotes weddellii | reverse complement strand
TGAAGAGACTGTCTTTTTTCCATTGGACAGTCTTTCCTGCTTTGTCAAAGATGACTTGACCATAGAGTTGAGGGTCCATTTCTGGGCTCTCTATTCTGTTCCACTGCTCTATGTGTCTGTGTCTGTTTTTGTGCCACTACCATACTGTCTTGATGATGACAGCTTTGTAATAGAGCTGGAAGTCCGGAATTATGATGCCGCCAGCTTTGCTTTTCTTTTTCAACATTCCTCTGGCTATTCAGGGTCTTTTCTGTTTCCATACAAATTTTAGGATTATTTGCTCCATTTATTTGAAAAAAGTGGATTTCATTTTGATAGGGATTGTGTTGAATGTGTAGATTGCTCTAGGTAGCATTGACATTTTCACAATATTTGTTCTTCCAATCCATGAGCATGGAACGTTTTTCCTTTCTTTGTGTCTTCCTCAATTTCTTTCATGAGTATTTTATAGTTTTATGAGTACAGATCCTTTGCCTCTTTGGTTAGATTTATGCCTAGGTATCTTATGGTTTTGGGTGCAATTGTAAATGGGATCGACTCCTTAATTTCTCTTTCTTCTGTCTTGTTGTTGGTGTATAGGAATGCCACTGATTTCTGTGCATTGATTTTATATCCTGCCACTTTACTGAATTCCTGTATGAGTTCTAGCAGTTTTGGGGTGGAGTCTTTTGGGTTTTCCCCATAAAGTATCATATCATATGCAAAGAGTGAGAGTGTGACTTCTTTGCTGATTTGGATGCCTTTAATTTCTTCTTGTGGTCTAGTTTTTTTTTTTTTTTTTTAAAAAAAGACATTCCAGGATAAAAGATGTCCTGTTTGATTATTTATAAATTAAGCATTTAGTATAACAGAAAAATATTTTATTCTACAAAATTTAAACATATACAGAAGTAGAAAGGATCAGATAACAGAACCTATGTACCCATCACCCAGCTTAAACAACTATCATCCCAAGACCTGGAGTATTGTTTTAATCTGTACTCTATTCCTCACTCCCTATCCCCACCTCCACCCCCAATCCTGATTATTTTCAAGCAACGTTTGTAATCGTATCATTTTATCCATAAATTTAATCATGTATAAACACATCTGGGTAGGTTTGTTAATGAATTTCCTCATATTCATGTTGGCTTCCTGCACGCTTTGGCGGCTCCATATCTGACATTTACTGTCTTTTCTTTACCTAATGTGGAATTTTGTTCTGAAGGACAAAATATAACAACTAAATATGGAAAATGCTAAGCTGGCCAGACTTGTTTAATTTTCCTATTACTTCAGTTCATATTTTAGAAAATAGCTTACAATGTGGAAGTGTATGAAATTGCAAGCAAAATTAAAACAATATTTGCATTTTTTTTTCGAGAGAAAGAGGAGCTCTTAACCACAGGGGAAATATGAGTTAAAAACTTCCAAGCTCTACTCCTCTTATTTTAGGAACATATTAAATAATGTTAAGGTAAGACATATATAACCCAGTTGGAGAGGCGCTTAGAGAAAGTCAAGGATTAGGGGACATTCTGAGGGAACATTTTTCATATGAATAATTAGGTGAAGCCCACACTAGAACTGAGAAATAAGATATTGTTGAAGATGAAAGTCTGATCAGAAAATATTAAGCCATATAAAATATGGTTTATAAAATACAACAATATGAAATGTTTCTTTTGGGAACTAAAGTACTATCTTTCCATATATGTCTGTATACAGTGATTATAAGTGGGCTCCCTCAATATATTATATATATTAACAAAAGTACACATTGTCAGGGTTGGCTGGGCTGGAGGAGGATGATAATTTTATTATTTAAAAATCATATGTCATTAACAGCTGCCTCTATCTTTATGTATTTCTTTCTGCCATTTTTTTGGTCTTTACTAAGAACCAGAGCTAATTTATTCATTCAGTGCACCTAAGTCACAGTGCTTTCTTCATAAATATACAAGTTAAATATTTGGAGGAATACATAAAATCGATCTCTAATTTTTCAAATCCAAAATTAGCATTCTACAATTTATCAAATAGAAATTCCCTGTTATGCCCCTGTTCCAAAGCAGAAAGCTTCATAGACTCATAAAGATTTTTAGCTGAATAGAATCTATGAAATGATCTAATTCAGCTCCATGTTTGGAGCTGGAGGTCTGTGGATCAGATGAACTGTCAAAGGTCACATGACTAAAAAGTGCCAGTTCAGGACTCACTTCAGCAGCACAAATACTGAATTTGGAACTGCGCAGAAAAATTAGCATGGCCTCTGCACAAGGATGACACACAAATTTGTGAAACATTCCATGAAAAAAAAAAGGTGTCAGTTCAGAGATAAGAAGGCAATGTTTTTACCTCCCAGGTTGGTGACCCCCCCCCCCAGAGATTACAAAAGATGAGGGTTTTTATCTCTAGTGAAAAATGAAGACAATTATTTGGTTCTTTTACTTACGATGGTGTAGAAATCTGTACCTTACTACTATGACATTGAATACAAGTCGTTTCAAGGAGTTATGTGATTTTTAAGGTTTCTTCAAGCTCTAAGATGATGAATTTCTAAGAAGAGGCTCTGGTTTGCATTTTTTAAATTGAATACTATGTTTTTGCATAAACTAATGTTATAAAACTGTGCCACGTATTTCCAAAAGAACAAATATAAATGCAAAGAAGAAAGGGTTAGGCGTCCGCTTCTGTCTCTGTTGTTGGTATTAGTGAAGATGATATTATGATCATAGCTGTGCTGAAAAAAGAGTTCTAGTAACAGTCACCTCCCCACATCCTCAACTTCTTCTCTGAAGACTTCCTTTACCTCCTTTCCTTAATTAAAACTTGGTTCTACCTTGAATTTTTATCAACTACTCACTCCTCACTACTGTTTTCAGATTATTTCTCCTTCCTCGGGTCAGATCTCCAGCTTCCAATTGCATGTCTAGTTTTCTACAGGCATACAAAACCAACTGCTTTGAACTCCCACCCCTCCACCACCTCACTGTCAAATCTACCCCATGTCCTATGCTCACTGTCCCACAAAAAGACACCCTAAGTTTACAACCGCCCAAGACAGACACCTGGGAACAACATTTGACCCCTCCATACCTCACCCAGTTAAAAGTGAATTTCTGTTGATGCTACCAGTTAAATACATCTCCAGTCTATTTGCAGTTCTCCAAAGTTGTTGACTTGCAGTAGTTCTACTCACCATCACCTCCTTCATGAATGTGGCCACAGCCTCCCTCATTAGACTCAGCCCCTTCTAATCTGTTTGTGCTTGATGACAACCATGTGTAAGGTATTTTTTTCTTTTAGCATTCATATTGCCTCCGTAACAGAAACTGAACCTCAGGACAACCAAACAATTGGCTCACATGAACACAACTCTTGAGTGTTAGAGCCAGATATTCTGACTCCTTATTAGGGTCTCACTAACTTCCGGTTGTCCCTTTTGCAGGTCTGGAGATGTGTGCACCTCTGAAGAACATGCAGTGAAGAACTGAGGCCTCCACAAGGGTAAAATAATAGAAGGCTCTCAACTTGTAAGCCCTAACCGTAACATAATGTTCAGCTGTTCAAAGGACACATTCTGAGTCATAATAGTGGCATTTAGAGGCCATCAGTCTACTGCATTGTGACCTTTTGAGAACCATAACTTCATTGTGTGTAACTTGTTCCTACTTTCCAACATCTCATTTTATTATCATTATAAATCATGTGCATTTTCTGAGAACTTTAATTATCAGGTTGCCATAAATAAAAAAAAAACGAAGCTCTTCTTTAGAGTTATAACAACCAGTTGCCCATGAAGTCAAATAAAAAGAAATTACAGTCAATGAAAGAGCTTAGTAAGTATCTTAACTGTTCTTGACTACTCTTTCCCAAGATTAGAATCATTTCACAGTATGACAGAATGTTAAGCAAAGTAAAAATATGTATGTTGGCTCCCATACAGGGCCTTGCCTGTCTTTGTAAGCCTAGATGGCTACTGATCACATTTTAAAGTCAGTGAAAAGTAATCTCAAGTTTCACCTGACTTAAGCTGAAGAGAATAAACAGAACAATGAGTAAGTAGAAGGAAATTCTGAGATATGAAGGTTTGGGGGGTGGTTTACTGAGATGACTTTGAGGGGTAGAGAATGATAGAAACTAGTTTTCACTTGTCCAAGGTTTTATTCATTCTCCATAATGCAAGTTTATTGTAACTTGATCTGTATTCAGTCATTTTTCTATCAATGTATATTATCATTTTGACTTGTTTTTAACACCCCATTCTTTTTGAAAATTAGAAAATATTTGGGCTCAATATTGGATCTCTGTGGGAGATTAGCAATTTAATATAGCAGAAGGCTATATTGCAAAGCTGCAACAAGAGCTCGGTTGACTGAAAGTATAAGAAGTGTGTATATGGTCAAAGGGGGTCTCAGACATCTCATGGATGATAACAGCCTACACTGAGCCTTCTTCAGGTTTCTAGACATATCAGTGACTAAGAACCTAAGGATAGTAATTTTGGAAACCTTTCCACAATTTGATAAAATGTGCCATATTTTCATTCCTATAATCTGTTTCATATATTTAATGCCTGCGGTAAAGCATTTCTCAAGTGTTCTATGGACACTTATGAATACTTTCGTGAGGATAAAATGTAAAAGTAGCTTATTGTTCTAGCGAGTTCTTCTTGGTGGTTAGTACTGTGGGCATTTCACATGAAATTTCCAATCTGGCCATCCATGTGTTGGTATAGTCTTTCCCAAATGTTGGTTTACCATAACAGAAACAGTCCAGATATTGTCTCAAGGAGAAGTTTGGCATAATGTACAGTGTATCTGTAAACAATCAAGAGCCAATGAAACAAATTACAAAACTGCCTTTGGATGTTTATTGCACATGGCACCTATGATTGTATTGAGAAAATTGGAGGGAACATAATAATAGTTTTAAAATACCATTATATGTGTTGAGGTAATTGGAGACATAGCTAAGTGTCATAGACAAAACTGTAAAATCATTAGTATACATATGGTTTATTTTCTTTTTCTCTCTTTTTTTCATAATGGCTTAAAGAAGTGATTTTGACCAAGAGGATTGGAGGGTTATTTTGCTTAAGTATAGTTTTGATTCAATACTGGAAAATGCCATTCCTATATACCTACACTCAACTTCCAGTGAGTGGAAGTTTTTATCTTCATTTAAAAATATGATTATGTTGGATATACTCTTATTTCAGAAGTTTTAGTTTAGAAAAGAAAAGATGACATATTACCCACTACACTTTAAGACAGACTTTTTTACTTAGTTTAATCCTGAAGCATACTAATACTTACATTAAAATAAGTCAAGATCTCAGCAAACTGGGAATAGAAGAGAACATCTTCAACTTGATAAAAAAATCTACAAAAAGTCTACAGCTAACATCATACTTGGTGGTGAGAAATTAGATGCTTTCCCACTAAGCTCAGGAACAAGGCAAGAATGTCCTCACTACTCCTTATTCAACATGGTGCTGTAAGTCCTTGCTAATCCAGTAAGACAGAACAATAAAAAATAAAAAAAAAAATTTAAAAAAGGACATCAAAGGTATACCATTTTAGAAGGAAGAAAGAAAACTGTCTTTGTTCACAGATGACAGGATTGTCTATGCAGAAAATCCCAAAGAATAACAGAAAAATTCCCAGAACTAATAAGCAGTTATAGCAAGGTTACAAGATACAAGGTTAATATACAAAAGCTAACTACTTTCATATACACCAACAATGAACAATTGGAATTTGAAATTGAAAACACAATACCATTTACATTAGCACAAAAAAGAAAAGAAAAATAAGTATAACAAAATATATCTAAGATCTATATGAGGAAAACTAGAAAACCGTGATGAACAAAATCAAAGAAGATTTTTTAAAAAAATTTTATTTATTTATTTGTCAGAGAGAGAAAGAGAGAGAGAGAGCACAATAGGGAGAGTGGCAGGCAGAGAAACAGGCTCCCCACTGAGCAAGGAGCCCGATGTGGGACTCAATCCCAGGATCCTGGGATCATGACCTGAGCCAAAGGTAGATGCTTAACTGATTGAGCCACCCAAGTGTCCCAAAATCAAAGAAGATTTAAATAAATAAATAGATTTTCCATGTGGATTGGAAAACTCAATATTTGTTGTCTGTTTTTCCTGAGTTGATCTATAGATCCAATACAAGCCCAATTGAAATCTGTTATTTTGTAGATATTGACAAACTGATGCTAAAGTTTATATAAAAAGGCTAAAGTCCCAGAATGCCAGTAAAATATTGAAGGAGAAATATAAAGTTGGAGGATTAACACTACTGAACTTCAAGATTTTCAACAAATGGTGCTGGAACAACTGGATATCCACATATAAGAAAAAAAAGATTCTAGACACAGAGTTTCACAAAAATTAACTCAAAATGGATCATAGACCTGGATATAAAAGGAAAAGCTATAAAACTTCCAGAAGATAACATAGGAGAAAATCTAGTTGATCATAGCTTTGGTGATGACTTTTTAGATACTATACCAAGGCATGGTCCATGAAAAAAACAAAACAAAAAAACAAAACAGAAGTTGGACTTCATGAACATTAAAAACTTCTGCTCTGTAAAAGGTATTTTAAGAGAATTCAAAGTTAAACCACCAACTGGGAGAAAATTCTTTGCAAAACATATATCTGATAAAGGGCTGGTATCCAAAATATACAAAGAACTCTTAAAATTCAACAATAAGAAAACAGTCTAATTTTAAAAATGAGCAGAAGATCTGAACAGACACTTCACCAAAGAAGATAAGCAGGGAGATTACTGACATCATTTATCATTTAGGGAATTGTAAATTGAAACAGGGAGATACCACTACATACCTATCAGAATGGCTAAAATTGAAAACACATAACATCAAATGCTGATGAGTATGTGGAGCAACAGGTGATGGGAATGCAAAATAATACAGCCTCCTTGGAAGATAGTTTAGTAGTTCCTTAGAAAACTAAACATAGTCTTGGGGCGCCTGGGTGGCTCAGGTTGTTAAGCATCTGCCTTCGGCTCAGGTCATGATCCCCAAGGTCCTGGGATGGAGCCCTGAGTCGGGCTCTCTGCTCCGTGGGGAGTTTGCTTCTCTCTCTCACTCTCCCTCTCTGCTTTCTCTCTCTTAAATAAATAAATAAAATCTTAAAAAAAAGAAAACTAAACATAGTCTTATCATACAATTCAGCAATTGTGCTCCTTAGTATTTACATAAAGGAGTTAAAAATTTATGTCTACATATAAGCCTGCACATGAATATTTATGGCAGCTTTTTTTTATAGTTGCCAAAACTTCGAAGCACTAAGATCCTTCAGTAGGTGAATTTATAAATAAACTGGTATATCCAGACAATAGAATATTATTTAGTGATAGAAAGAAATGAGCTATCAAGCTACAGAAGACATAGAAATGCATATTGCTAAGAGAAAGAAACCTTTCTAAAAAGGTTGCATACTGCATGATTACAACCATATGACATTCTGGAAAAGGAAAAGCTACAGAGACAGAACAAGGATCATGGTATTTTAGGGGCTCAAGGGGAGGGAGGGAGGGATGAATAGGCAGAGTACAGAGGATTTTTAGGGCAGTGAAACTCATCTGTATGATACTGTATTGGTAGGTACATGTTATTATTCATTAAACACTTTTCCAAACCCATAGAATGTACAGCACAAGGAGTGAATGCTAATGCAAACTTTGGACCTCAGATAGTAATGATGTATGAATAATGCATCAATTGTAACAAATGTAACAAATGTAATGGAAGATGTTAATAACAGGGGAAACTACTTTCTGCTCAATTTCCTATAAACCTAAAAAGCAAGAGTGTGAAATTGTTTTATTTGAAGATGTATAACGTAATTTTTGAATATTATGTATTTCTTTTTTAAAAAACAACTTTGTTAAGGTACAATTGACATACAACGCTTAACGTGTATAATTTGATGAGTTTGGACATATCAAACACCCATGATACCATCACCACGGTCAAAGTAATAGACCTATCCAGTGCCTCCCAGATCTTCCTTGTGTCCTAATTTTTTTGTGTATAGTAAGAACACTTGACAAGAAATCTACCTTCTTAATCTATTTTGAAGTGCACAATACCATATTGTTAACTACAATGGGCACTATGATGTACAGCAGGTTTCTGGAACTTATTCATTTAACATAACTGAAACTTTATACCATAGAACACTGCCCCTTTAATGTCCAAAATATATAAGGAACTCCTACAACTCCACAGCAAAAACAAAACAAAACAAAACAAATGGAACCTATGGGATGGGAAAAAATATTTACAAACCATATATCAGGTATGCATTGTTTTTTGACCCTTTTCAAAATCTTGTTCTGTGGGTTATTGATTGATTTTTCATTTTGACTGAAATGGCAAAAAAAGTTAAGTCCTCACACATTGCAGTGAACTCACAAAGGTAGCAGAAAATTGCTACTTAATTCAATCATGCCTTTTCGTATGATTCAACATCAAAATGCAATTGTAATGATAGCCTTATTTAGTTTAGTAAAGTGAAGATAGGAGTTTGGAATGATCTCGATTGGTAGAGTAACAAAACAATTTGGGTCCAGTTCTGGTTCAACTAAATTGCCATTTCAAATCATTTTTTTGGTCTTATTTTAATTGAGTTTGACTCACCACATGCAGTTTTTGTCATATGCACTTTGCAATGAACCAGGATAAATTCCAAAAGGCGCTGGTGCATCTCAGCTGTTATAGTTCAAGTTCAGTAGAAATGTAACACAATAAAAAGCTTTCCACCTTTTCATAATAGTTTCTAATGCCTGAATGCATTTTGTATAATTAGCCAACTGTTTGGAAATTGTCATGTAACTTCTCATTTATCTTAATGAAATTTAAAAATCCGAATAGCCAGCTTTCACGTGTCTTCTCTATCTTCTGAAACTTTTCTTAATGATTCTTAGATTCCTGTAATAGATTTTTTTTTAATCAAGAGCAGGATTTCTATCATATGCTTGCTAGCAGTTGAGTCAGAGCTGCCTAAGGAAGTGAGATTTTCAGAAGAGTCCTTATGATATGTTTTATTTCATTAATTATCAAATTCAATAATAAATTCATAAGATGATTTAACACTGGGATTTTTTTCCCTTTTAATATAGGACACCTGGTCTTCTAGTTTCTACATAGTAAATATACGATTATTAGGAGTTACGCTTCTTTGTTTTCTTTGAAGAATGTCCTGTAATATTTTTATCAACATATTTACTCATCAATTTACTGATCCACACTCAAATAGAATAATCTCTAAATGTCACATGTCATGGGTTGTTTTAAAGAACTTAAAAATCTTGGAATCCATGGTTGATAAAACCATCCTAGACACAAAGCAATCTTATAAAATAAAATTGTTTTGGCAATCCTATAACACAAATATGAACCTTTGAATCAAAATAATTGACACTTTTTGTGCTAATTTTTTTTTTTTTTTACTTCATGTGAAATTCTCAAAAGAGAATTTATAATGTTTGGAACTAAGAACTGAGCAGGTACATATATATGGAACGGTGATCCTCTTAGTATATTTTTAAACTCTGAAGAATCTTCCCACATGTGAAAAAAGGTCATTTTGTTTTCATTCACACTTCCCTATGAGCTGTGTTCTCATTATCAAAGCATACTACAAATTTCCATTTATGTCAAATTGAATATGTAT
>NC_138376.1:43199364-43210702 GCF_054177405.1 Leptonychotes weddellii | reverse complement strand
CCCCCCCCCCCACCCCTCCACCCTCATCCCCACCCGCACCCCCACCCCCACCCCCCGCCCCACGTGCAGGCAATGCCAAGGTGATGCTAGCGAGCCGAGCAGAACGTGCTGATGCTCTGAAGGAGGACATTTGTTGACCAGTTATTTTCTTCAGCTGTGTGGGCTGTGTGGGCTTGTGTGGGCACTGAGCCGCCATGCTCTCCCACCTGGTAGCCCTGGTGGTGAGCAAGGCGCATTTGCCAGATGCCTGCTGGAGTGAGACGCTCCAACTGCAGCCGCTCCGGCTACGAGGGCTTTATCTGAGGGAAGCTGAGGCGGCTGTGTGGGAAAGAAATATCCAGTTCTCAGAATTACTGGTCCCCTGGTGAGTGAAAGGGCCCAGAGTGTCCTTGAGGGGTCCTGTTTTGTTGATATGAATTGCACAGTTGAGGCTTTTGGATTTTACTTAGCCCTTTAAGGAAGTATTAAGAAACAAAAGAATGCCAATTTGCTTTTGTTTGTAATACTTTGAAATAGAAGGGGGGAAAACAGACAAGGAAATATTTAACTTTTAAGAGCACACAGAGACCGAATTCATTTCTTTCTCCCTTGACGTCTCAGGTGACAAACACAATCACGTAATGGTTTTTATCATTGGCCTTGGGGAGCGGATTGTGATTATTTTCAAGTAGAGGTTGCTGCCAAGCTCCTGACTAACGTGAGGTAACTTGTTGAGAAGTCAGGATTGATACAAGAAGCGACAGACTCGAAAGCAGGACTTCCTACACTGCAGCGTGCATGGGAATCCCCTGGATATCTTGCTAAATGCAGATTCTGGTTAAACTCTCGGCTCTCAACTCCAAGGCCACACTTTCAAGCTCTGCCTTGCGCTGCAGGGGCTGGACTCTGCACCCACATTTGTGCTTTGCCGGCTGGCTCCACGCTAGGCTTCTCCCGTCGGGGCGCTAGGGGGACACTGCAAAGCTGGAGGAGGGAGAACGGACCGTCCGGCTGCTGCCCGGTGGGCATCCCCTCAGCAGTGCTCCTTCCATCCCGCAGCAGGTCCTTCCTGTGGCGGCAACTTCCAGGTTTCGGTTTCCCCAACACGCTCACGATGAACTTCATTACGCCCCTCAGAGACCCCAGCGCGGGCCAAGCAACTCCCCTGAAGGGACTTCAACCTCTTTCCTTTCTTTCCCTGACCCTAAAGGCGGTAGCTGCTTTCTGCCCTTGTTATCACCCTAAGATGCTAGAGCTTTATTTTTACTCTTTCAATGACCTAGTTGATTGCTTTAATAACTTTACTTAGTTACTAATTCAAAAAAAATTTAATTGAAGTGTAGTTGACATACACTATTGTATTAGTTTCAGGCGTACAACCTAGTGCTTCAACATTTATGTACATCATGAAGGGATCGCCACTAAATCTAGCTATTATCTGTCATCATACAGGGTTGCTACAATAGTAACTATATCCCCTCTGCTGTACATTACATTCCTGTGACTTCATTATTTTCTGCTGGAAGTTTGTACCTTTTAATCTCCTTTTTGCCCATTTTGCCCATTCCCATAATCCCCTACCCTCTGGTAATCTCCAGATTGTTCTCTGTATCTGTGTGTCTGTTTCTATTTTGTTTTGTTTGTCTGTTTGTTTTGTTTTTTAGATTCTGCATTTAAGTGAAATCATATGATTTTTTTACTGTCTGATTTATTTCATTTACCAGAATACCCTCTAGATCCATCCATGTTGTTGCAAATGGCAAGATTTTATTCTTTTTTATGGCTGCGTTATAGTCTCTCTGTGTGTGTGTATCATAGTTTCTCTGTTCACCCATCTATTGGTGGGTACTTAGGTTACTTCCAAATCTTGGCTATTGTAAATAATGAACATTGGGGTGCAAATATCTTTTCAAATATTTGTTTTCATTTTATTCTTACACCATATACAAAAATAAACTTAAAATTCATTTTAGCGTAAGAAAGTGGTTCAGCTTCATTGTTTTGCAAGTATTTGTCCAGGTTTCCCAGCATCATTTATTAAAAAGACTGTCTTTTCCCCATTGTATATTCTTGCCTCCTTTGTTGAAAATTAGTTGACTATATAAGCATGCATTTCTTTCTGGGTTCTCTGTTCCATTCTATTGATCTTTGTGTCTGTGTCTGAGCCAGTACCATACTGTTTTGTTTACTACAGCTTTGTAGTATAGTTTGACATCAGGGCGTGTGATGCCTCCAGCTTTTGTTTTTCCTTCTCAAGACTGTTTTGGCTATTCACAGTTTTTTGCGGTTCCACACAAATTTTTAGATTATTTGTTCTAGTTCTGTGAAAAATGCCACTGGTATTTTTTTTAAGATTTATTTATTTATTTTGGAGAGAGAGAGAGTGTGTGAGTGAGCAGGGGGAGGGGCAAAGGGAGAAGGAGAGAGAGTCTTAAGCAGACTCCATGCTGAGCACAGACACGGGGTTCAATCTCACAACCCTGAGATCATGACCTGAATCGAAACCAAGAGTCAGATGCTTAACCGACTGTGCCACCCAGGTGCCCCCAAAAATGCCACTGGTATTTTGATAAGGATTGCACTGATTCTGTAGATTGCAATATTTTAACAATATTAATTCTTCCAAACCATGAGCACAGCATACCTTTGCATTTATCTGTGTTATCTTTAATTTTTTTCATTAATATCTTACAAAATTTTCAGAGTATAAGTCTTTCACTTCCTTCATTAAATTTATTCTTAGATATTTTGTTCTTTGATAAGTTGCAAATGGGATTATTTTCTTAATTTCTCTTTCTGGTAGTTCATTATCAGTACATAGAAATGCAACAGATTTCTATATATTAATTTTGTATCCTATGATTTTACTGAATTCATTTATTAGTTCAAGTAGTTTTTTGGTGGGGATCTTTCTATATATAGTATCATGTCATCTGCAAATAGTGACAGTTTTACTTCTTCTTTTCCAATTTGGTTGCCTTGTTTCTTTTTCTTATCTGCTTGCTTGGCTTGGACATCCAACACCATGTTGAATAAAAGTGGTGAGAGTGGGCATCCTTGTTTTGTTCCAGATTTTAGAGGAAAAGCTTTTAGCTTTTCATTGTTGAGTATGATGTTAGGTGTGGTACGACATTTATGAGTTTTTATCATAAATATTGAATTTTATCAAATGCCTTTTCTGCATCTGTTGAGATGGTCATGTGATTTATGATTTTCACCCTTCTTTTTGTTAATGTAGTATATCGTGTTAATTGAGTTGCAGATATCGAACCATCCTTGCATCCCTGGAATAAACCTCTTTTGACTGTAGTATATGATCCTTTTAATGTATTGTTGAGTGTGGTTTGCTAATATTTTGTTCAGGATTTTTACATCTGTGTTCAGGAATATTGGCCTGTAATTTTCTTTTTTTGTGGTGTTTTTGTCTGGTTTTGATATCAGGATAATGCTGGCCTCATAGAATGACTTTGGAAGCATTCCTTCCTTTTCGATTTTTTGGAGTAGTTTGAGAAGGATAGGTATTAACTCTTTAAATATTTGGTAGAATTCACCTGTGAAGCTGTCTGGTGCTGATCTTCTGTTTGTTGGGAGTTTTTCATTACAGATTCAATTTTATTAATAGTGATCAATCTAGTCAGATTTTCTATTCCCAATTCAGTCTTAGTAGAATTGCATGTTTCTGGAAATTTTTCCATTTCTTTTGGGTTGTCTTATTTGTTGGTATATAAGTATTTGTAGTAGTCTCTGATGGTCCTTTGTATTTCTGTGGTATCAGTTGTAGTTTCTCTTTCATTTCTGATTTTGTTTATTTAGGCCCTCTCTTTTTTTTCTTAATGAGTCTGGTTAAAGTTTTATCCATTTTGCTTATCTTTTCAAAGAACCAACTCTTAGTTTCCTTGAGCTTTTTATTTATTTATTTAGTCTTTATTTCATTTATTTCCTCCAGGCATGATGGGGCAGGGAGCTGCTTGAGAAGGGCTCTGGCTGGAGCTGGTGGGTTGTGCAGGGTGAGCCTGCTGGGGAGCTCTGGGGTGGAGCACTCAGCGGTGCTTGCAAGTACATGGAGAGTGTCAGGCATGGCTCCCACCAGTGCACCAGTGTCAGGCTGGGTAGGTGGAAGGGGAGGAAAAAACAAAGGTGCCTGCCAGACCTTCCATCCCCAGAGAATGTTAGAACAGACACCTGCCCCTTTGGCATGTGCCCTAAAATTTGTCAGTGATTCTCCTTCCTGTGTAACCCAGGTACTTTTCAAACTGCTGCCTCTGCACTGGGACTTGGAGGGAGTGAAATTGTGCATGTGCCCTTGGAGAGCAGAGGCTTGCTTTCCCACGGCTCTCTGGCTCTCCTGGACGTAAGCCCTGCTACTTTTCAAAGCCAAACATCATGGGGTCTCATCTTCCTGGTGCAGCTCCCCTGGGCTGGAGAACTCAATGTTGGGCTCAGACCCCTTGTTTGTCAGGGAGGGCCTCTACCGTTGTAAGAGCCCTCTCGTTTATCCGTTGCTGTGCCAGGGGTGTGGGTCCTGATTAGACTGTGTCTCTGCTTCTCATGCCTATCTCAGTGGGAGTTTTCTTTGTATCCTTAGTTGTGTGAAATCTTTTCTGTTAATCTTCAGTTTTCAGAGATAGTTCTTTTATATGTAGTTGTAGTTCTGGTTTGTCTGTGGGAGGAGGTAAGCTCAGGATCTTCCCACTCTGCCATCCTCACCTTGTCGCTCGTTAATAAATCTTTCTTTTTTTCAAAGATTTTATTTATTTATGTGACAGAGAGAGAGAGATAGTGAGAGCAGGAACACAAGCAGGGGGAGAGGCAGAGGGAGAAGCAGACTCCCCACTCAGCAGGGAACCCGACTTGGGGCTCGATCCCAGGACCCCGGGATCATGACCTGAGCGGAAGGCAGATGCTCAACCGACTGAGCCACCCAGGCGCCCCTCATTAACAATTCTTTACATGAAATTCTCACTGTTTAAAAAATTGGTGTGGTTTCTGTCTCGTGCCTGGACTCTGACCAGTGCAGTAGGTCTGGGATAGAGCCCAAGACTCTGCATTTCTGACAAACTTCAAGATAATGCCCAGTTGCTGGTCCATGGACCACAGTTTTAATAGCGAGCGGCTAGAGAAATGATTCTCAACATTTGGCTGCACATTCAAATCACCTGAGAGCTTTGGGAAACTACCAATGACTAGATGCCGCCCTGTGTGAATCTGACTTAGTTAATTGGAGGTGTGGCCTGACCATTGGGTTTTTAAAAGTCTTCCAAAGTTATTCTAATGTGCAACCAGAATTGAGGACCTTTGTTCTAGAGTGGTGGTTCTTAACCAGAGGCAATTTTGTACCTCCTCCATTAGGAGACATTTTTGATTTTCACAATTTGGTGGGTGCTACTGGGATCTGGTGGGGAGAGGCCAGGGATGCTGCAGAGAGAGTCCCCTACAAGAAAGGATTATTTCACCCAAGATACCAAGAGAGCCAAGGTCAAAAAATCCTGATCTAAAACAAGTGATAAGGTCAACCCAGTTCATCTCTCTTTATCTGTTTGCTCATTCATTTATTCATTCAAATATATTTATTGAGCATCTGTGGGCTTATCTAGGTGTCAGAGACTACAAAAAGATTTGAGAACCACAAATTCTCAGAGAGACTATTGGGAGAACCTTAGAAGACAGAAGATAGTCCTATAATGTGCTTGTTGGATAAAGATGCGTGTTTTGTTTGTCACTTATTATAGGTCCTGAATTTAGCCTCATGTATTCAAAGTCTGAATATTAGAGTGAAGACACTGGGGGCGGGGCATTATTCTTCCTACCACAGGGCCATAATGGAAAAGAGTTTGAAAAATACAGCTTTATGATAAAACATTCTGCTTCAAATATATCAAGCAGCCTTGAAGTGCTTAAATGTGGTAGTGGGTCAGGTTTAATGTCATGTCTCACATGTCTTTAGGCCTCAGTCTGAGGATCATTTTTGGTTTCTATTAACAGGGAAATCCATTCACAGACTTGAAATGTCTGCAGTAATTCTGCCACTTTCTATTTACTCTTTCCCTAAGAACAGTTAGTACGATACTAGTATTAACACGGAATGGTGAAGTCAAATCAGCATCGCCTTTAAACACAAAAGTCAAAAGGAAACAAAGTAAGTCAACTCTTTCAGAAAAGAAAATCTAAACTTCCTGCTTCTGAGATTGTTCCATCTCTCTCTATGAACATCCTTTTCATCTCCAGTCTTATTTTATGTAGAACTTTATGAGATTGTGAACACTTATCAAACTTGCATTTCCCTTTACAAAAGTGCATGAGCTCAAGGATCATCAGCCTTGAGCACCCCTGTAACTCTATGAGAAAAGTAGAAGTTATTCGCAGTTTTCATTCAGGAAAAATAAGATATTAAGTTGTATAAAGAAGATCAAATGATTAGTAAATTTAGACATACCAATGTAGAAAATTATGTAAACATTTTGAATTAACTGGTAATCTGTTGAGTACTTAATTGAGTACTCAGCCCAGTGCCAAGTGCTGGGGAAGAACACAAGTAGAGGACAGGGTACCAGCCTCATGGAACTTTGAATTTTGTTTGGGCGGTAAGATGTGAGTGTGCATACATGTGCACATGTGTGCATGTCATGTGTGTGTGTATGGGCATATGCAGTTATGTATGAGTATTATATGTGTGTGCATGTGTCTTTGCAAGTATGTGTGAGTATGTGTCTGTGTGTATCTCCACACAGATGTGTGCAAGTTTGTGTCTATGTGTCTCCATGCTTATGGGCATCTATGCACATGTGTTTGTATGTGCAGATGCTAGTGTGTGTGCATGTGTGTGTGTGTGACGGACCTTCAGTGGTAGCAGAGTGCTCAAATGCATGCACCTTTGAATCAACTTGATGTCTCCTCAATTTATCTTTTATGGATATCCTTGTCTCTAGCTTGTTTTGAATATGTCCTGTTTAAACTTTGCATGAAATCATACCTTGGCATAGTTATTAGCTTAAACACTAGGATGATTTCTGATTGGCTGGTTAATTAGGACCTATCAAGGGAGACTTTAAGTCCTTAGCTCTTTTTGACTTTTCTGTTTCCTGAAATAGATTGAGCTAGTGGAAATCCACATTTAATTAACTGTCAGTATAAAAGCCTTAGGGAAAGGCCCCCCCCCCCCCAAAAAAAATCAGCATTGTTGCTCCCTTTTCATGTGAGAGTCAAGAAGGGAATAATGTGTGTGACAGGAAGAAAAGAGTAAGCAAACTGTTTGGGAGGTTAGCAAACTTTATTGCAAATAGTGCCTTTGGGAGAAGGTGGGCTGAGGAGGAGAGTGGGGTCGGGGGGAGCATGTCTGTGGAGGAAAGTTTAAAGGGTGGGAAGAGCACTTGGATTTGTTCAATAGAGAACAGGAAGCCTCAGGAGTTTTCAGTTAAGTACATAGTACTTGAGAAGACTTTACACTAATTTAATAAATGTCACTTTTTTGGCATGTGTTTCCTTCTTGTTGTCCTAACAGAAATGAGAACATTCTACTCCCCTTCTCTCTCTCTCTCTATATACATATATATATTCTTCTGTGAAGGAATTGTTGTACTTAAATTTTAAAACTATGGATTCCTTGTGCTGTGTGAGGTAGACTGCTCAGAACAAACTCTATCCTTGGAATTCTATCCTAAAGACAATTGGATCTTAAGATCCTTTCCAGATCTAAAATATGCAAAGTTAGTATCATGTTAAAAAGAAGAGCCTGACACCTTAGCTAATTGACACTCTTGAAGAAGAAGCTGTTTAAGATCATGATTAAGAGCTGGAAAACCCTTGTGATGATTTCAGGGAACTAGAACACACTTTTATTGAGTTTTTATCCTGTGCCAGGCTATATGCTAGGCACTGGGTGGGCAGGAAGAAGATGATGAAGGAGATCAGCTATAAAAATTAATAATGCCTGGCACAGGAAGACACATAGTAAATATCCACTGGGTGAAGGAATGAATGAATGGACAAGTCCCTGCTATTTATTGATTCAATTTGTTGGAGAGGGTGAGGGGTGGTGCAAGGGGGAAAGCCACAAAAATAGAAATGAACAGAGACAAGTAGTTCTCGGCATGTGGCTGCATATTCAAATCGCCTGGGAGCTTGAAACAATTCTAATGACCAGATGCCGCTCTAAGTGAGTCTGACTTGCTTTGAAGGCAAAGAAAAGGGGAGGAGAGAAAACCGTGCCCACGGACCCCAGACCTTGGAAAAGTAGGCTGTGTTATGGAGAAGGGTAAGTGTTTTGAAGTAGGTAAAGTGTAGGGTAAACTGATCTTAGCCAGAAGATGGAACTTGTGGACAGAATATAAATAGGTTGGTGGAGTTCACTTCCTGAAAGACCTTGGTTGCCAGAGTCATGAGATGGGTTTTTTCTGTAGCTGTTGAAAGCTAAGGAATTAGGGCCACTCTTGTTCTTTTTACTGTTTGATCTTTCTCTCTCTCTCTCTCTCTCTTTCTCTCTGTCCCTAGCTGGGGAGGTTTTGTGTGTCTGTCTGTGTGTGTGTGTCCCTGCCCTGCCTTCCTGAGACTAGATCTCTTATTGGAATTTTTGAGTAATGGCACACTCTTCAGCAAGGCTTCTTTATTTAAAACATTGGTTCCTGCTACAGATGGCTGCTCACATTTTTGTATGGTTTTCATTCGTCTTTTGGAGACTGGCCTTCTTTCCTTATTTGTGGTCCCCTCACACATCACCAACAATCATGCCTGTTTTCCTATCACTGAGCAACAATGACAGAAACAATTTTGGTTCATGTCTTCCTTTAAAAAAATAGTACATGTTCGTTGTAAATACTTGTAAAATGTAGGGAAGCTGAGGGAGAAAATAAGAATTATTCATAATAGAGCTCTTACACTGTTAGCATCTTGGTATATTTCAAGGATGCATTTGGATCATGCCTACACTTACTTGTGAAGTTAGGAGATGGTTTACCAGTGAATTTTTATTCTCCCTCTTAATTTTTTTTCTTGTAACCTTGGATTATAAGAATTTCTCCACATGATTAAATATTCGTTAAAAAACATTCTAGGGGCACCTGGGTGGCTCAGTCGTCGAGCTTCTGCCTTCGGCTCGGGTCATGATCCCGGGGTCCTGGGATCGAGCCCTGCATTGGGCTCCCTGCTCAGCTGGAAGCCTGCTTCTCCCTCTCCCACTCCCCCTGCTTGCATTCCCTCTCTTGCTATGTCTCTCTCTATCAAATAAGTAAATAAAATCTTTAAAAAAAGAAAAAACATTCTAATGACTGTGTATTGTTCCAACAAATGGATTCATAATGACTTTTTGACTATGGTCCTTTGATGGACTTTGTTTTTTTTCACTTTTATAAATAATGCAACACTGAGAATCTTGCCCATAAATCTTTATGTACATTCTGATTTCCCTGGGACAGATACTTAAGAGAGGGGCTTTACTAGGCTCAAATCTTTTATCTTTGAAGATCTTTTATGCAGATTGCTAAATTATTTTTCAAAAATTTTGAGTATATTCACTGAGTGTTAAAATACATCGTTTAATTTTATAATTGATTGAAATAGAAGTTTCTCCTGACCTACATGGAAAATTTTTTAAATAAGAAGGATTCATCCAAAAAAGTACATCTTTGCTGAGAAAGCCAAGGGAAGAAAGTTTACATGAATAGGCTATTATGTAGCCTGCTAAGTGGATACAGTATATTCTTATTTTTTATAGTAATGAAGGAGATCATTGACATAAATAATTTTTAAGAACTGGAATTCATTAACTCAGTGGCCCTGGGGTAGGTTTGCAATCTGGTTTTGGGTGGCAAGGAATCTTATTCACTGAGTAAGGAATGATCGCTTTTGTTGGAGGAATATTATCATCCAGGTAACTTGTGCACAGACAATAACCTGCTTTGCAAGATAATTACAATCAACCTATACATTTCTTGGGAAACCCTTCTTTATTGAATATTGTGTGAGGTTAACAGGTCTCTGGATTTGATTTATTTAATTCAACACACAACCAATGCATCTGGAAGAAGGCTTCATGCTGTGCAATGTTCTGCACGCTGGTCTGACCACAGAGGATTTTTCCCATCGTAAGTTTGTGCTGGACACACTTCGAACCATTTAGATCATGTGTCTGGCATCCAGGGCCCTTCTGTTTCCACATGTTTCATAATAATAGAACAGTAGAAATATGGGTCTAGTCTTTGTACCTTTGTAATTTTGTTTTTTTCTCTGGGAATACTTGTTCTAAAATTATTTTCTCTTATTATGGGAAAATCATGTGTATAAGAGATGATAAAATCTCATTTTAAAATGAAATTTACCACCATTCCCCATAGGAGCTAATGTCTTGTTTACCCTTTCCAGCTTAAAACTTTCCATTTTTTTTCTTCTTTCCTTCAGTGTTCCATCAAAATCTTCATTGATACCTAGAATTGTAATACAATTTTGATGGTAACCAATACTAAGGCTTTCTGAGGTGCTTCTCTAATCTGGGAACACAGACATTTTGTGTGTGACCCCAATCAACAGTTGCTTATTTGGTGTGCCTGTAACTGTAATTTGAAGGCACCAGGGCTTTTAGAATTCCTCCAAAAATACTTAGAATGGAAACTTCCACTTAGAAAACAGCAATTCTAAAAACCCACTCACTTCATCTTCCAAAACAACAGTGAAGTTATTCAGTTTTAAAGAATTTCCAAGAGTTTCTAGAATTCAATATTTCTCCTTTTTGAACTCCCAGATTATTATTATTATTATTATTATTATTATTATTATTATTTTACTATATCCTTCTTATGACATTTGACTCCTTCTTGGAGTATTGGAGTTATTTCATCATAGGCTTTATCTGTCAAGTCTAGGTGCCATCTGATTCACAGCTGTGCTCAGGCTCCCACATGTTCATGATCAGGCAGGAGGAGAGGGAGAAGTAGGCTCCCTGATGAGCAGAGAGCCCTACGTGGGGCGTGGGGCTCGATCCCAGGACCCTGGGATCATGACCTGAGCCAAAGGCAGATGCTTAACTGACTGAGCTACTAGGCACCCACCCAAAAAAATCCCATAGTATTTACTATGCATGCGTTAAATGATAAATGACTTTGTAAACTGTAACTTTGTCACTGTTATTTGATCTTGTGATTATCCTTGAAAAGGTAACTATCTTCCAAGACACATAAAAGCTCCCATTTTCTTTTTTAATTTTATTATGTTATGTTAGTCACCATACAATACATCATTAGTTTTTGATGTGGTGATCCATGATCCATTAGTTTTCATATAACACCCAGTTGTCCGTGCAGTACATGCCCTCTTTAATACCCATCACCGGGCTAACCAATCCCCCCTCCCCTCTAAAACCCTGTTTGTTTCT
>NC_138376.1:43166152-43198864 GCF_054177405.1 Leptonychotes weddellii | reverse complement strand
AGCCCTGATTCTTATAGCTTCTGTTCTTGACACATCCCATTGTGAGACCTCATAGAACGTGCTTACTCCTCAGTCATTGTAAATAGGAGAATGTAATGGAGAAATACCTCCCTATAATATGGGAAATATAAGATTTATCAGAGTTCGTACCTGATTCTGTATAAATATGAGATTAGGGCTTCTTTGCCTGTCTACATGACATTACTTGTATTTTGAATGTTTGATTTAAGACTTTACAAATTCTAATTGAATCTGCCACACTCATTTCTCTACCAACTGATCAATACTTACCTCCTGAATGGTGAAGCATTGTTGGTTTCACTCCTATGTGAGACTAAAAAGGATATAGCTTTGCCCTTGAAAAGGGCCTCAAAACACTCATTTTAATGTTATTTGGTTAGTGGAGTGGGGAAAATAGATATTTAGGCTTCAAAATCTTAAGTCTAGATTTTGCTCCTCCTAAGTATGAAATTAATTTATGTTACAAAGCACATACTTTTGAATCTCTTCCTATTTGAGGCTTTACTTCTGACACTGCACCAAAGCGATGTCTTGGGTCTGATTCTGAATATTTACTTGTTAAGTTTTCAAAGATCTAATTTGACACTAAAACTTTTCATTTTTTTTCTATACATAGGGAAAATATATATTTTTTTAAGTAAGAAACTTTTTCTGCCACTAAACCTGAAAGTGCAGGAAGTGAGTTTCATTCTATTAGGATTTGAAGGGAAAATACAATGGTTGCTTCCCATCTCTGTCCACGTTCCTATATCCACCAGAAATAAAGGGGCTGGATTTGGAGCCCTGTAAGTCGTCCTCAGACTAAGCTTTCCAGATCCTTAAGGAAGAGCACGGTGAGGATGATTGGGGCAAAAAAGTGATATAAGACCATTGAATTAGCTTTAATTTTAGCCTGGTCTTAGGTTACTTGGCATCTAGAGAACTTCATGCTTTTATTCAGCAACTATTTAATGGGTTAAAGTCCCTCCTAAAAATACTCTAGGGGGACCTGTGTGGCTCAGTTGGTTAAGACTCCAACTCTTGATCTCAGCTCAGGTCTTGATCTCAGAGTTGTGGGACTGAGCCCTGTGTGGAGCTCCACGCTCAGTGTGGAGTCTGCTTGTCCCTTTCTCTCTTTGCACCCCACCCCCTGGCTTGTGCTCTCTCTTTCTTTCTCTAAAATAAAAAGAAGTCTAAAAATACTCTAGAGTCCCTTAATTTTGCCTTAGGAAAAAAATCAGAAAAACTAATAGATTCTTACATCCTTACATCCTTAGAATTCATCAATCACTGGAAGAAAACCTTGGGTGAGGATCTTTCAGCTGAGCCAAGCAGACCTCCCAGAATTATCACTGTTCACATTTGGAAGAAGTGTACAGCGATTATCCTGTGCTTGCACTCCTCTCGAGACCAGCTGTGGTGAGAGGTAGGTTGGTATTCTCTCTATAAAACTTTTTTTTTTTTTTTTAAATCAGGTATATTGTGGGGTTCTTGAATTCAGGCTTAAAGGCTTTATCAAATGTGAGCTCCCAAAAGGGCTGAGGGGAAAGCCACATCTCTCCTGTACACAGATTCTAGCAGATGACTCTGCTACAGCAGAGGGACTGTTCTTTTGAATAACTTGGCATCTCTGCAAGGTCGGCATGCAGCCAGCCAAGGCATTCATCCCCACCCTTTGCTGCTTCACTGAGGCTTCCCGAGTATGCTTTTGGCCAGGGAAAAACCTTGGCAGAGTGAGGGAGATATTTCTCTTCCTCTTCCTTACAACAAGATGTCATGCAGGCAGGTGGCCTAATTTATGATGGCAAGTTCTAGAGATAGCATCTAATAAAAAGAGGCCCATATATCCTTAAGAAAAGATTAGTTTTACAGGGCTCTATGCAGTTAGACTGGGGAAAGTCTGTAGAAAACACTAAGTACACGCACACTCTCCCTTTTAAGAACAATGATCAATCTAGAAGGTTAGGAAAGAAAGATTTTATACCCAGAATTGAAAAAGAAGGTGACGAACCTAGAGGACACTTCATTCAACTAGCTGTGATTTACAGAATGTAGGAAGTAAGAAAACAAAATGTATGATATTATATTATATTATATTTATATATTATAACATATGATAGTAACTATGGCTTGCCTGTCCCACAGAGGTTCAAGCACTTTAGATCTGGAAAGGGACCACAGACATTATTTCGGCCACCATCCTAATTTTTCATATGACATATGATGAAGTATCTCTTAAATCTGGTCAAAGTGACTTTTATAAAAACAAAGTATTGAGAATTAAACAGAATTGAAATGTAAGGGGATGAGTGCTGAATCATTTACCTGGGGAAAACATGCAACTTGGATAATAAATGACTTATTATGACAGAAAAAAATCTAGGATTACTACCATGAATTGGGAAGCCAAAAATACAGGATTGTCTTTCCTTTTTAGTGTAAGCAGCACACTGTGGGATATTTTCTCCAAGTGGTCATCACTGATAATTTCCTGTATGAACTATTATCCAGGGATCTATGCTTCACTTGAAGCAATCTCAGAGGAGTGCTAAGAAAATTCTCAGAGGAATGAAATACGACCTTTAAGAAAAGTTAAGGAACTGGGATTGTTATAGTTTTTAGAAAACTATATTAAATAACTTTGATATCTTCAAATATTTCTCATTCTCCCCCCTCCCTACATGCATGCGTGTGCGTGCACACAGATCCATTGGAACTTGAAGCAATTTGTTTGTTATACATATTTGTTAACTTCAAAGTTAATGGGCATTGGACTCTCTTTTATTTATCCAAGCCGGTTACTAACCATGTCTATAAAGAATTCAGGGACTTGGAGAATCCTTGTTGACAGGGCTCTATTTCCAATTTTTAATTGTAGCTCAAAGGAAAACCAGTACTGAATATGTGCTTTCACTTTAGATACAACATTTCTATCATAAATGAATTAACCAACAAAGAATTTATTTTCCTTTTACTTTTGATGATGCGTGTATATAAATGACTTCAACACAAAGGCCAGTTGCCTCTTTCCTCTTCACTGTAACAATCATAATGAAGCATCTTTTGAAGAGTTTCTGTAGGAAGGAGTCTAACAAGAAATCATTGCCACAGCTGGTTAGAAATAGGGTAGTTCCTGATTTCTATGTTACAGTTCAAAGCTAGGAAAGTTGAATTTGCCTTTCAGCCCTATGAAAAAATGTAAGAAATGTGACCCAAATCTTGGGGAATGTGAATTCATTCCGTGTTCTCTTGGCCAGAAGAACTTGGGACTCTGACACTGAGAAAAAGAGGAACTACAAAATGGAAGAATTATCTCTAAACTCTTTCTGACTGCACTTTTGGGTATATTTGTATTTTTTTGCATCTTTACCTGCTAATTTGGGTGTCTCACATTTGGATCTAAGTACATGTCCTCAGAAATAAAAACTGCAGATCATCCAACTAAATTAGAATATGAGTCACATTGTCTTGGGCTTTTGGACTTTTAAGGGGACTTATAAAAAATATTCATTATTGATGTTAAACTCTGGTATTAAGCAATGATTTGCTATTTAGCATTTTAACCTATAAGACACAGAATGATTTTATATTGACATTCTATTTTCTTAAGATTCTTTCAGCTTTGAAATTGCTTTTGGGTGTTCAATTTAGGGCTCTTCTCATTAAAAGCAACAGAACCCAATTCAAATTAGCTTAAACAAAAAAGGGATTTATTTACTTAAGGGAAAAACATCCAGAAGAAGGCCTAGTTTCAGTAATGGCTGGATATAGATATTCAACTGATGTCTGTTGATTGTTCTCTGTTTTCCTGTAGTTCTGCCATTCTCTATGTTGGCTTCATTTTCAGTCAGATTCTTCTAGGAAGATTTAGGCTTACACGGTCTCTAGGGTTCAAAATCCAAGAAACAACAACAACAAAAACTCCTCTTTCCCTCCCTTCCAAAGTTCCAGAAAGATCTCTAACTGGCCTAATTTTGGTCATTTGTCCATCCTAAACCAATCCGTGTGGATGATTCTTTCTGTGGTTTGAGTGGTCCAGTGATGTTATCATGGGAGCCAAAACCAGGGACTATTAGAATCACTACTGAAAAATCATGGACCTCTGGGCTGTGAAGTATTTTCCAATTATTTCCACAGTACGGCTATTATATGCCATATCTTCTTAGATGGAATACAATTAATGTATATTAGCCCTTTGGATTTAACCATCAAACTGGAAGTGTGTCTATAATCCAAGAATGTAGGTGTTGAAGAGAAGAGGAAGTAGCCTCTATAGTTGGTTCTGAAGAAGTCCTAAGGAAATGGCATGATTTTCCTTTCTCTGTAGTAGCTGTTTTATTTTGTTGCACCCAGCAACAGGTACCGGCATCCTGATTTCCTTTGCTGATTTCTTCTTCTTCAGGCTTCTTAAATTCAGGCTTAAAGGCTTTATCAAATGTGTTTTAGTAGCCCAGTACAATTAGATGCCTTGTTCTCTCCTAATCTAAGGCATTGGTTGGTGACCCAAGCTAGGCCAGTGAAACTCACTATCCTTATTCATTGAGTAGATTAATATATGAATGGGAAAAAAAATGTAGTTCATTTCTACCACTGGTGGTATCCCTTTAAAAATGCTAAATAGTTCCTGTTATCTCGGCAGCTTTATCTGGTTCTTCTTTTTCCAAATGTAGTTTTCCAGCACTTCTGTGAGCTACTCATATATTTCCAAAGGATTCATTTTCCATGTAGAATGGAAACAGTTTCTGTTTCCAGACATTGATTGCAGCCTGCAAAATGAAATGGCATGAAGCCTGGTACTCTGGTGCTCTGGAGCCTTGGATAGTTGGAAAAGCCAAGTTCTCTGCCTAATGATAAAGCTAGTATGATCAATAGGAGGAAGGTAGGAACCGCAGAAGGAAATAAGAAGCTGGCTCTCCAGGACCTTGCATGTACCTCTTGTTATGAAGTGTCTGATTGTCAAAGGGGATAATGACATTTACTGCAAAAATGCAGTTGGGCTATAGTTTGGGGTCAAAGGTCAGAATGGGCACGTCTCTCCATCCCACATCCCTGTTTATAATTGCTTTAGGCAGAGGCTAGGGAGATGGTCAGAACACTGAAGCTACTGCCTAGAAACCAGAATCCTCAGTAGATTCAAGGACATGATTAGTCAAGTTACTGACCTTTAGTTTCTAGTCTCTGGAATTGACAAGAAGCCTCCTAATAGTTTAAAGGAAGTTGCCTTCTCAGGTAGACCTCAAACTGGACAATAATGTCCTATGATCAGTGGTCAAAGGAGATCCTCCTAGAGGGCAGAATTAGGGGCTACCAGCGGGCTGACCAGGATACTCACTTCTCTTCCATGGAACAGTCTTGGTTATTTCTGTTTTGCAGGATATAGTGACAATGGTGGTGGGATGAGATATATTTTTTCTCTCCTTTACCAAATGCTAGTTACTGTAGTTACTTGTTCTCTCTCCAGTATTGATAATGGTTAATTTGATCATTTAGTCATAGATGCTGGCCCATCTAAACCTGACCAAGAAAAATGCACATCTTGGATTTGGCACTGCATGTAGAAATCTGATGAGGTTTGGGCTGTCTTCACTTGGGGAAAAAAATTGTATTTGGAGGCTGGTCAGCAAAAGGTATAAATGCAGTGAACATTTGTTGCTTTTTAATATCCCCTTCTTTCAGGTTTGTTTCCTCTTTTTTAGTTAACAGAGCCCTGATTCTATCTGAAGAAATGCCATTCCCCTTCTTCAGAGTCCAGTCTGTGGGCTCTGGGTGGGGCTCCACTCCGGCTCCATGGATGGAGCATGTGACCCAAGCCTCTCCAGTCAGCACCCTGGATATTCCTCACATGGGAACTGCTTCAAGGTCGTCCACCTAGTCAAGCAATTTCCTCACGACTTTGGGAACTACATAAGTCCACTCTGTATTTGAAAGAGTGCTATTGGGGCAGAGCTGATTTTATGGTTAGATTGATCAGATAATACCTAATTCCTGCTTGTCAGCTGGTGTACTAGGGTTAGACATTTCCCCACCACTGGCTTTGAGTCTGTCAGGCCTCTAGCTAAGGGAGTGGGCATGTAACCCAAGGCAGGCTAATTGGACTCTCTCTCTGGACTTTGCGTCTTGGGCAGAGTGCTGCAAGGGCAGGAAAAACAGATGCAGTCTATTTTCTCAAGCTGTGTTGCCTTTACAAGACTGTTGAGCAGTGATTGCTACACAGACTGTGGCCCTACCCAGTCTGTCTTTCTCTGAGCCTGGTTCTCCAGCCTTCCTATCATTTCTATGGCCAGTATCTTTCTAATTCACTCCTTTGTTGTTGAACTCATCCAGAGTTGGTTTCTGTGATTTGCAGCCCCAAGACTGTCAGGTAATGGACCCTTTCCTTTCCCAGGTTGCCTATTGTACTTTTGAAACTTCTCACTCCCTTCACACATACCCTTGATTTAAAGGGTGAGGAAGGAAGGACATAATAAGATTGGCTGGGGATGATCCTGCCTGCAATCCTAGAGAGAGCATTTGAGAACTGCCTGCCTTTGTAAATGGTGCATTATTTGAGGGTAATTTTAGCTACTTGTGAGGGAGGACAGGGGCTTATTTTTTCACAGCTCTGTCCCCAAAGTCTAGCCTGATGCCTGGAACAGCATCAGGGCATTCAGTATATATACACTAAGGCTATTCTCCCTTGGTCTTGTCACATTAGCAGATTTGTTCATTCAATAAATACTTGTTTATTGCTCACATGGAAATATAATGGTGAGCAATACAGATATGACATTTACTTCCCAGTGATACTGACTTTTAGTTGTAGCTGTGTGGCTCAGCTGTAGTAGATTGGTTGTTGAGAAATTGAGACTTAAAATGCAATAATATAGCAATAATATAGACTTATTCTCCTGAAGAACAGGAAGAATTATTACCTTGAGTGGGAGGAAACCCTGAATAGTCAGGGCAAAAGGCATTTCTAAGAGAGCAATATATCAATTATAGGCAATCTTTTTGTAACACAGCTCCTTCTATATCCATAGCCTGGGTTTGGTTGGGGCTGAGATGAGACAAAAGGGACTCTAGAGGAAATGAAGGATTCTTTTGGTCTCTTCTGCTCTGATATTGGGGTCTATGACTTAGATCTCTATTACTGAGGAGGAAGATTTGGGTACAATAATGTTCTAAAACAAAAATTGGGAAATTTTACTTGGTAAGCATATTCTCTTTTCTAATTTTTAAATTTAAATGTTTATGTGCAAGTCTTAAATAGACAGGGGTGCCTGGGTGGCTCAGTAATTAAGCATCTGCCTTTGGCTCAGGTCATGATCCCAGGGTCCTGGGATAGAGCCCTACATTGGGCTCCCTGCTCCATGGGAAGTCTGCTTCTCCCTTTCCCACTTCCCCTGCTTGTGTTCCCTCTCTCGCTGTGTCTCTCTCTGTCAAATAAATAAATAAAATCTTAAAAAAAGAGAAGATAGCCCAGGGAATTCAGACTTTGCTAGACTATCTGGGCTTATAGTCACTACGTTAGTCTTTTATTGTTGCATAACAAGTTCTCCAAAACTTAGCAGCTTAAAATGACACAAATGAATTAAGTCTGAGTTTCTGTAGGTCAGAAGTCTGTGCATGGAGGGTTTGAGGCAGCCGAAGTTGAGGTGTGACTAGGGTTTAGAGGATAAGGGGTGGGGAGGAGGTGAGGAGGAAGTGGCAAATCCTGAGGGTGGCGAAGAAAGTCTTGGAGACATTTTAAGGAATTCAGAGCTTATTTTAAGAGCAATGGAAAACCATGTTAGTGTTTTAATCAGGAGAGGGTCATATTTGCTTTAGAGTGAAGAGTGAGGCAAAGTCTCATCTTGAGCAATTGGTTGAATGGTGGTGACTTTGAGAAAGGCAGGGAATGCAGAGGGAAGGAACAGGCTTTTTAAGAGGGGAACAGAAAAATAATAAACTCAGGCTTGACCACATTTTATTTGAAGTGCTTGTAATTCATATAAGTGAAGATGTCCATGGACACTTGGGATACTGGCTAAAAGTTAGAGAAAGAGACCTGGGTTGGAGATGTAGACATGGGAACACATGAGAGGCTTTTTAACCTTTTAATACATGAAAAGCAGAGTGTCACGCTTTGAGAATCTAAAAAGTCATGGAACCTCTCCCCAGAAAATTACTGTAAATATATGGCTGGTATCTCTGTCTCAATATTGGGAAGTTGTGGTCATATTTTCATTGATATGACCCGAGAAGAAACATATCTGTATACTAATGGACTATAACATGAATGTATAAATGAATGAGGAAATGCAGAAAATGATAATCATCCCAAGATGTTTGTATCTGACCTGAACTTAGTAGGATTCAGTTATTGAAGGAAGGTATTTCTCTATGAAGGTTCTCCCCTGGGGGGAAATTGAGTCACACGTTCACTCAGCCCATATTTATTGAGCACCTACTATGTCCCAGGTATTGTTCTAGATGCACAAGGCATGAGACCAATTCTCTGTCCTTCTCTTGAGATGAATGCAAAGCAAAAGAACAAATAATACAATTTCAAAGAGTAATAGGTAATCTGTTGAAAATGAAGTGGGGTTAGGGGATGTGAATGGTTGTGGGAGTTCCATTTGGATGGAGTGTGCAGGAAGGACTCTCTGGAAGGGGCATTTGAGACCTGAATGAAGAGAAGTAGGCAACTATGATAAGGTGTGGGATAGAGCTTTGGAGGTAGATGAAGTAGGGAGAGAACACACTGGTGTGTATAAGGAAGGGCAAGCAGGCCATATGGGGGGGGGGAGTAAAGCAGAGTGAGAAGTGGGGAGAGTGACCGGTGAGGGGCCTAAGGGGGTTCAGGGAACATGGGAGTTTTAAGCACAAGAAAGTTAAAGTACTTTCTGGCGCTCTGTGAGTAATAGAGTATTCCTTTATTGTCATAAAGGCAGTCGCCTTACTCCAGAACTTCCTGTAACTTCTAGGTCCTCAAAGGTAACTGCCTACCTATTTGAAAGTGAACTCCTCTCAGGTTTTCTGGCAGCTATTACCTTAGGTCAAAGGCAGGTACAACAGTCAGCTACTGGGCGGACTAGGGTGACTGACCCTGGCGCCCCCTGGGGGCCGTTCTCACCGGCCAAGGCAGGCAGGCAGGCACCTCTGATCAGTGCCGCGACGCCCCCCAGGTCCTCGCCTCCCTTGGTGCTCGCCTTTTCACCCTCGGCGTCGCCTTTATCTTTCCCGCTTCCCGGGGAGTTCCTCAGTCCCCCTCTGCAGTCGAGCCCTCGCTGGTCCCGGCGGGATTTGAACTGAGCGTGTTTCCACCAGGGTTAATTAGCAGTTCGCACTTGGAGATCGCGATCCAAAACCCACCCTCTGGCCTTGCCCACCGGAAAGGGGGCGGGTGGGGAGTGCGAACCTTATCTCCCAGGCTCCGCCTCCAGGGGGCCGAGAGCGAGCTTCAGAGCCGCCGGCGTTCGGCACTGGCCGCTGCGGGCAGACGGGGCGACGGGGCTCGGGGCGGAGGGCAGTAAACCCCACTTCAGCCCAGATTCTGCTCAGGTTGGGGCTGGTTGCTGCCTGGGACGGCCCCCGAAGCCTTGGTGCAACAGGCTGCTGGCTGCGACAGCCACCCTGACCCTAGACGCCGCTCCAGGTAAGGTGACAGCGGGGAATGACGCTGCCATTCTCCCCTCATCCTGCCAGAATGACAAACAGGGGGCTTAGGGCTGGCTGTCCCGGGGCAGCAGTTTGACATTTTGGTTGTCCTGAGGGTAGAGTTTCTCCCCGCACTGAAGCGCTTGGTGAACCGAGAGATCAACCCGGCACCCAGGCTGGAGGCTGGGATGTCAGGGTTTGTCCTACAAAGTTACTGGGTGTTAATGAATCATGGGAGGTTCGCTGCGTGCTGATTTCTGCCTCGGGGTCTTTGGCCCCGAGAATGCTTATTGTGCGGGATGTACGCCCCAGAGCCCATCGTCCCTTTGGAAGGGGCGGTGGCGTCCACACGTGGCGCGCCGGGAGCGTGGGCGAGTGCACAGGGCGGTGGACCGTGTGTGCGGCCCAGAAGTTTTTTTAAGGGTGCTGCACAGTACCGGAGCTTGGGAGAACTTTAAAAAACTTGGTGCTTGAGCAGCACCCTAGGCCAATTAAATCAGAATCTGTAGGAGTGGGACTTGGAGGCATCCACATTTAAAAACAGCTCTTCTCGGGTGATTTCCATCCAGAATAGTTTGGGAACCAGTAAGTTAAAGCAGTGGTTCTCAGAGTGTCATCTCTGGCCAGCAGTATAAGCATCACCTGGGAACTTTTTGGGACAATCTAGGGCCCAGGCTCAAACTCTAAGGTTTAGTTATCTGTGCTTGCATGAGTCCTCCAGGTGATGCTAGCATTTACTCACTTTTGAGAACCATTGGGTTGGATCTCAGTTAAGGTAAGGGCAAGCACCTGCAAATGTCCCTCCACAGGTGGAGGAGGAAAAGGAACACTTAAAAAAATCCTAGGTATGCATCAGTAGGTTTTACCCATATCAAAAAAATACACACTGGGAACTTTGGAGGATCCCGTAGAGGGTAGAGACTTAGCTATCATCTTGAGCAGTTTTTACATAGTAGAATCTGCATACTTTAGGAGAGAATAGGAATTTTATTTTTTTTAGAGTTGAAATGAAGCCAAAGAAGAAATGTACGTAGGAGTCTTCTAGCTGTAATAACATGAATCCTTGGCTCCCAATGAGTTGATTCCAGATCATCCCTGTCATCAGTGTACTTTAGAGGACTCGCTCTCTTTTTTTTTTTTTTTTTTAAAGCAGTTGGAGCTTGAAGGGATTCATGCCAATTCTCCAGAGTGAAAGGGAATTCAGCATTGCAGGTCTCTGGATTATCTGAAGTGGCTCCTTTTTTTTTTCTTTTAATAGAGATCTGAGATTTCAAAATTTTGGCGAAAAAATTGCAGCTGTTTCATTAGTACAGAAATAGAATGACTTTGCAAATAGGCTTAAATGGATTAGAAAATCTGATGTTGGATAACAAGCTAGAATAGGCATGACTCCAGTCCCAGCACATGTGTGCGTGGTGAACACAGTGCTAACCATAGCAAGACTTTCTGTACAGGGAATATTTATTTTCCAAACTGGTATTTTCTGTGCCAGTTTGTGATTGCGATATATAGACTTGCTGAGGGGCAGGTACTAAGCTTGTGTTTAGAGAACTGGGGAAAATACTGGTAGTGGTAAGGAACAGGAGCCTTTGAGGCTTACGACTCTGGTTCAAAATATGCTCTTCTGCTTTCCTGTGCTCTGGGAGGGTTGCATAACTTCTCTGAGCCTCATTTTCCCTATCTGTAAAATGGGGACTGTGGTAATACAGTGCATCCTTATAATTCTCACACTGTTGTCAGAGGTAAGTGAAATAATGCTTCTAAAGTGTTAAAATAGTAAATTAAATATTCATTAGCTTGAAATACACAGCACACTTGCACTAAGAACAAAAAAACCTAATCCCCAAACACCTTGAAATGAAAAATATGTTGATAACATGGCCAGATTTTGTATTTACATGCTAATCTAACCCTTAGAATTTACAGTTTTTGCCTTTTACCAGAATGTGAACATATGAATATTTTCAACTTCATAATTTTATTGCATGTTTTATATGGAACTTTCTAGAATTTTTTTTTTTTACTTGATTAGCTTCAAATCATCTGGTCTTTATTCACTGGTGAAGGATTTCATTCACTACCAGGTGGATTTTATAATCCATTAACATTCACATTTAAATAGTCTTAAAATCTGGCTCTCCATACTATCAGTCCTTAGAAAATTCAGATGGTAAGAGAGCATCTAAAACTGGCATGCTGTGGCATCCAAGAGAGCCACTTGAGAAGTACCATCTGGTATTTCTTAGGTTCTTGAGAGTGAGCATAGAATGAAACCTTATCCAGCTACATGAAGGTTTGTTTAAGAGAATATAAGAGAAAGCAAAATGAGGACACAGAGCAAGGACAGGCCTAAACTGGCAAAAAGTGTAGGTGAGGTAATTTAAGAATTCTTTTTGGGGCGCCTGGGTGGCTCAGTTGGTTAAGTGTCTGCCTTCAGCTCAGGTCATGATCCCAGGGTCCCTGGATTGAGCCCCGCATCAGGCTCCCTGCTCTGCAGGGAGTCTGCTTCTCCCTCTGCTGCTCTCGTGCTCTCCCTCACTCTCTTTCCCTCTCAAATAAATAAATAAAATCTTAAAAAAAAAAAAAAAGAATTCTTTTTCTCCTTAACTGCGATAATTTCAAAATGCTTCAAACCACATACACAAAAAGCAATTCTTTGCACATTGTTTGATTGGAACTGGATGATCTTCTTAGGACCAAATAGTTCTGGTGAAAAAAATATGGTATCAATTTCAAAAAGGATGCCAAATTATTCTCTACTTTGAAATTAGTCTTGATTATCCTTTGATTTCAGTGATAAGTTGAATATTAGATTTCTAACTTAAAGCACCTTTTTATAACTCATCTTGCGTCTTTGAATTAAAGAGGTTATACCTGCCTATTACTAATCTTCTGTTACTTCCTGGAGACTAAATGTTAATACAGGTTCCAGCATATAAGCATTTTAGTAACTCCTTCATTCAGGCAATCAGTCTTTATTAGGATACTTTTGACATTACAAGTGAATGTTATTAAATTGAATATAATTAGAATTTAATGTGACTAGGGTTTTCTGTTTAACTCACTATGAAATGAAGACTAGCTGTGGAGATGAAAAGGAGAGATCAGAGGTACATCTCTTGATGGGAAAAATGAAGACATGTGGAAGCAAATTCAAGCTCTCAGTAATCAAATCATGTGTTCTGGATAATTTATCTGAAGAGCTAAGAGAGTCCGCGATGTTGCAATTCACAGTGACAGGATGTGACAGCACTGTTGCAGTGAGTGGCCAATTAGGAATGATCAATACTGCAATGCCCCACAGCGATTTTATGATTCTCCACTTACACGCATAAGGACTGGAGCAGAGATAGTCTTAGAGAAGCTGGCTTAATTGCACTTGATTTACATAACCTGGCTCACTTAGAAAGGTTTTGATGAGCATTACCTGGCATTCATTTAGTTCGTTTTGAGGGCCCTATTTTGTTCCAAAGTGGATGGTTTTACTATTAAAGCCAATCTTGGAAGTCTTGTGAGTATAACACATCAGTGGAAATGGATACATGTTTTTATTTTGTATTTATTGTCTTTGGATTATATTTCTTAGCATGCAATAATAATTCCTTAGCTAGATTCATTATCATTCTTGAGAGAAACAAAGTAGAAATGTTTATTTTTGGCATGTGGTCCAGTCTCACGCAAAGAGGATCAGCCATGGAGGCCAAGTCCCCCAACTTTCTTCTCCATCTTATGGTTGAGGACACTCTTCAGCCAGACTGCCTAGCCTTGTATCTGACTCTGCCACTTATTAGTTGTTTGAACTTGGACAAGTTGCATATGTTTTTTTGCTTGTTTCCTCAGTAAAATTGGAGAAACAGTACCTACCTCAGCAGGTTATTATATGGAGTAAATGTGTTAACATATATAATGTTCTTTTGACCGTGCCTGACTCATAGTAAATGCTTAATAAGAATTTGCTGTTCATTTTACTTTGACCTTAATGGTTTAAGCTGAAGCTCTCTTTTCTGTTTTTGCATCTAAAAATTGAATCCTAAAAAAAAAAAATAGTAGTTTAGGTTAGTTCATTTGATGGTTTTCCTGTTTTAGGTAGTGGGAGAATTTGTTTCAGAATAAGTGAAGTACTTCAAGTTTCTCAAAATAATACAACACTTTAAATAACATTTCTGGAAGTTCCCAGATGCTGCTGCTGCTGGCCAGAGACCACACTTTGAGAATCACTGCTTCAACCCACTGGTTCCCAAACTTGACTGAACATCATTATCACCTGAGCACAGTTATTTATTTATTTATTTATCTATCTATCTATCTGAGAGAGAGAAAGAAAGAAAGAGAGACGGAGGGCGAGGGGTAGAGGGAGAAGCAGACTCCCCGCTGAGCAAGGAGCAAGAAGGAAGATGTGGGACTTGATCCCAGGACTCTGGGACCATGACCTGAGCCGAAGGCAGACGCTTAACAACCGAGCCACCCAGGCACCCAGTACAGTTCTTTAGAATGTTGATACCCAAGCTGATTAAAAAAATAATCAGTTTGGTTAATTTATTGTGAAAAGAAGTAAAGTAATCATGTCCTTAGATGACATGAGAGAGACCCTGTAACATTACACATTAGTATCTGTGGGATTCCCGTGTACTCATAGCATTTTTAGAGTGCTAAGGGATATTATAATTGATCTAATATAAATGAGACAGAGGCTTGGAGGCATCATTCTTAGCTAAAGGCTTATGTTAGTTGTAACACTGGATAACAAATCAGGCTTCCTGTGTTCTACTCAGTACATTTTTCATTCAACCACCTTGCCTTCTGGAAAATCAGATAATGTGACAGAGGCACATAATCCAAGATAGATTACTATTGGAATGCTACAGATCTCCCTGTCCTGCTTAGCCCAGTTTGCTTTCAGAGTTATCTATTCAAAAGATTTCCTTATTGAAGAACCACTGAAAACATTATGTCCACCATGCCAAGAAAATAAATTTATAGCTGTCAGTTGTGAAAGGGATATTTTTTCCTACTAGGTTTGTCTTTTCTAAGGATTCAGTTTAGTTTTTTCTCTTTGTTGTTTCTTTAGCATTTTGGTTTTTACTAATTAAAAAACTTAGAGATATCTTTGAAAATTTCAGGAAACGTTGACAATTTTCTCAAGTCCAAGTTTAGTGACCTTCTGGGAATCGTGCCAGTTGCTTGTGTTTGATTCAGTGTTTAGTTTTTGTTTTGGCTTGTGTTGTTTTGATCTAGGTCAATTTAGCCATGATTGCAATGTTATGCTATTTGTTAACTATTTGTTTTTACAGTTATTGGTGTCAAGAAGAAAAAAAGATCAATAAAATTTTCTTTTAAAATTCAAAGGAAAAAGAAGTTCTAGTAAAGTTTGAGCTTTATAGAAATTTTGTTCTTCTAAAAATATCTTTTGGAAATTTAGTTTTAATGTGTTGCATTATCGGGACAAACACTCAAAACATAGGTATTATATTTTCATGGTAACTTTCAAATCCAAAGGTCGTTCAATGATTGAAACCACTTTTTGAAATACATATTTTCAAAAATTCTAAACCTTGTTATATATGTATTTTGCTACTTTATTAGGGAGAGAGAGTTTGATTCCACCTCATGGGGTGTTCTAGGCCTGTGTTTCCCAGTAGTACCCAGAATTAGGTAGAATATTAGAGATAAGACCAGAACATTCTTTGTAAGTGTTCAGCCATTCACCAAATAGTGATTAAGTGCCTACCATGCGCTTGGCTACCCTAGGGGGATTCCGAGAAGTTGCCAAGTTCAGTTTAGTAAGTCCATTAATAGCCAATTGGCAATTTTCTTTCCTTTTTTTTTTTTTAAATGGAAAACTCCCTTCAATTTTTTATGTGAAAATAACATTCTGTAAATATCTTTAAGTGAAAAAAGTATATAAGGCAAAAATAATTCTGATTTAAATTTAGAAAAACCAAGCAAAGACTGATGTGTCCTACTTAATTTCTTCAACCATTTTTGACTCTTCATTTGACATATGACCATGAATCAGTCTTTAGAAGGGGTTCAGTATGATTTGAAGGCAGATCTTGGCAAGAAGTGGAGAGTTTATCCCAGAGAGAGGCACTATGGAAAAGGTAAACACCCAAGGTCCTGAGAAGGCGGGCAACTCCACCACTTCCCTGGAGAAACTTTCTTTGCCTTGGGCAGTCTGCCCTTTCATCATTTTGCAGCTCCTTTTATACTTCTCTTCCCATTCAGATCACTTGTGAGCTAGCACCTCTGGACTACGGTATGAAATGAGAAAGAGCGAAATAAACACGGTGGGGAGCAGGGATGACATACTGTCTTCACTAGAATGCTATAAGCAGAGTTCTTACTTGGGTTCCTTTGTAATGAGGAGGGGGATGGGAATAAAAGAGAAGGTGGGGTTCATACCCTTGCCAGGAAGTGGAAGTACATGGAACCTAATTCAAACTCTGTGTGTATTTAGTGGCAGCCAGCCACTGAAGTGTGTAGTGTGACCAAGTAGGTACCTACTGTCTATGCATCATTTTTGAACTATTTAAATAGTAACAATAATAATATTTAAATGTCCAATACTAAATAAATATATGCTCTCCTTTCCAAGAAGGGGCTGGACCAGGAAATGAGAAACCTGGATTCTCACCCCAGCCTGCCACCAACTGAGTGAAAACTAGTAGCTTAGAAAAGCCTGCAGTAAGGGACAGCCAGGCAGGTGTAATTGTAAAGTCCTTTTTCATTTTGCTGTTTGTATGTTTTTCTTTTCCTTGGTTGCAAGCACTGTTTGAGGCCATCATGGGCCATGTAAAGAATTGCAGCTTAGAACACCTATATATAGAGTTCTGGTCAATGTGAGGTAGAATCCTTTAGGAAATTAGTCTACTGAGAAATGTAGGACCCATTTCTCAAATTCCTATTAACATCCTTTTTGAATGTTCACTGAAGATGGACAGTAGTGAATGAGGAATAATGAAATAACAGATTTTTTTATTTCAAGAAAATTGTAAATATCTTTTCATGATGGCTAAACAAAATTTTCTTTGGTCTCCATGTGGGAATTGCATAAAAATGTTCACTGGCCTTTTTAACACTTGAAATTTTTTTTTCTGATTCTGAATTATGGGTTTTGTGGGGGAAATCAGGTTTATATGAGTAATCAAATTATATTTTTGAGCTCTGAATTGCATGTTTCTCAAATGTTAACAGTTGTCTTTAGTTTGTAGAATGATAGATATTTTCTTTCTGCTTTTCTTTGTCTGTTTTTTAATATACATGTTTTACTTTCATAATGTAAAAATGAATGCCTCATGCTATGTAGATGGAAACATTTGAAACTAATTTTGAATTCCCATACAAATGAGAGATAATGATGTTACAGTGTGATTAATTTATGTTTTTGTAATTCATAAAATACATATTGTGCCAGATGTGTTTTAAATACCAGACACTAATTACAGATAGTAAAATATGGCTAAAATGACACACAGTATTTTTGTAAAAGCAGAAAATCAGTTTATTACTCCTTGTGAATGCCAAAGAATATTCTGTACCCTAAGACCTTGAGGCCATGTCCCATGATAGCTAAAATCATGGCTGTTGCGTCATTGTGGTCCTGACACTTAACACCTGTGTGATTTTGTGCCTAGTATTTAACTTTTTATTTTATTTTATTTTTAAGGTTTTATTTATTTGACAGAGAGAGACAGCAAGAGAGGGAACACAAGCAGGGGGAGTGGGAGAAGGAGAAGCAGGCTCCCTGCTCCGGGAGCCCGATGTGGGGCTCGATTGCAGGACCCTGGGATCATGACCTGGGCTGAAGGCAAACGCCCAACAACTGAGCCACCCAGGCGCCCAGTATTTAACTTTTTAAAGCTTAATTTGTCCATCTGTCAAGTGAGGATCATCGGACCTACTTCCTCGTATGGTCAGGAAGGTTAAGTGGAATAACACAAACCCCTCAGCATCGTGCCTGGCAAATAAAAAGTACTCCAATTAGCTCAAATTTGTTATTATCTTAAGTATAATATTCTCCTTCTAAGCTTTTTCACACTTGAGACTTGGATATCTATCTTTTGGAAAACACATTACTACTTTATTTTTTTGGATTTATTTTATTTATTTATTTATTTATTTTTTATATTTTTTTAAAGATTTTATTTATTTGACAGAGCACAAGCAGAGGGAGAGAGAGGGAGAAGCAGGTTCCCTACTGAGCAAGGAGCCCGATATGGGACTCGATCCCAGGACCCTGGGATCATGACCTGGGCCGAAGGCAGCCGCTTAACCGACTGAGCCACCCAGGCGTCCCTGGATTTATTTTATTTAGAGGGAGAGAGAGCACGTGCGTGCGAGCAGGGGGAGGGACAAAAGGAGGAGGAGAGAGAGAGACTTAAGCAGACTCTGTGCTGAGCCTGGAGCCCCACATGAGGCTTGATCCCACAGCCCTGAGATCATGACCTGAGCTAAAATGAAGAGTCAGACGCTTACCCGACTGAGCTACCCAGGTGCCCCACCTTAGCCCTTTAGAGGACAATATCCTCTGTACAGCCTGGGTCATGAAGAGGCACATCCAGATTTTCACCATTGTTCACATTGGGCCGAGGGAGAGGAAAGTATGGATGCAGGGGATGGTGTCTCCTGAAGCTGGCAGTAACACTGGCCTTTGGGAGCAACACCTTGTGACTATAAGTGTTGATCTGGAATCTGCAAGATGGTCCTCCTTTGCCATATGGCACAGTCCCAGAAGGTCACTGTGATGGTTTGGTGGGATTGAGGGTATCTTCAAGTCTTCTTTGCAGCTATAGGTAGTTTGTCATGAGCTCCTGGATTTAGCAATTGCAGAGATCTCTTTGGTCAGAGCCCTAGATAGCCCATTAGCACATCTTTGTGAAAATTAGAACATAGCCATGTCAATGGGCAGATGCAGCCCTAGGTTTCTGTATTGATTTGCTTTGTCAGCTAGGTTTCCCTGTGCTGTTGCAGCCCACACTTTGGTGCTTTTGTATAAAATATGCATTAATCCATCCATTCCACAAATATTTTTTTAGTTCTTTCTATAGTTTAACCTAGATCCTGGCAATGCAGCGATAAATAAGATATGATCCCGGGGCACCTGGGTGGCTCAGTTGTTAAGCGTCTGCCTTCAGCTCAGGTCAGGATCCTAGGGTCCTGGGATCGAGCCCCACATCGGGCTCCCTGCTCAGCGGGAAGCCTGCTTCTCCCTCTCCCACTCCCCCTGCTTGTGTTCCCTCTCTCTCTGTGTCTCTTTCTGTCAAAAAAAAAAAAAAAAAAAAAAAAGATATGATCCCTGTCCTCAATAATCTCTTAGCAAATTTCTCCGGATGTCAGGGTTAGTTGCATTACCATGAAGCTCCTAAACCTATTTTACTGCTGCTTATAGTAGGTGCCTTAAGGAGGTTGTGTTTGTAATCATGTTAATTGCTCCCACATCTACTAGTCTGAAGGTTTATTATTAGCGTCTGTGGTTGGGCCTGTGTTCTCAAAACTGTGGTGAGTTCCACATACATAATGTACATAAGTTTCTACAGAGTATTCGGACTTAGTACATAGTCTATTAAATAAAAAACTAGACAAAAAACTATGATGAGTTGAATTCAATTGACTGAGGCTTGACAGGGAAATTATGGAGGCACTGGGAAATCAGAATCAATTATTTTTAGACTACACATGTCAGAACCCTGGGAAAAAATATATTTTTGATCTCTGATTCATTATAAGTTAATTAAATGAATGTCTGGCCAATTGCCGATATAGGATATTTAGAGCCATTTGTGCATCTGTGTTTCCTTAACTATGCCTCTAAATATTTTTAATGTTTAGCTGGGTAGTGTGATTTCACATTGGACAATTTTTGGCCAGACTTACTACATTATTAAATGCTAAGCTCGAGTAATGCAACGAGTTTGTGCATTTTAAATGTTTCTACATCATCTTGGACATGGCTGCCAAGTTGAATTTGAAATTTCCCTTCTAGTAACCTGCCATCTTTTTGAACCTTGAGTCTAAAGCAGCATAAGACTAGAGAAGCAATGAGAATTTCACATTTTCAAACTTAATTTAAATACTGACTTAAATTTAAAAATAAATGTGTGTACGCTTTTTACTTTATCCCCTCTTCCAGTTTATCCTCAAAGATGAGCATTTATCATAAAGTGAGCTGCAGAAGAATTTTTTTTTTTTTAATATTCCTTTCTTTCATTGTCTTAGTATTGCCAGTCCTTAGACAAGGCTGGTCTATTTCACCCAACCCAGTATCCTCAAGGAATCCACTTATACAGAGCTAGAGTCTTTCCAAGCTGCAGTGAAGAGAACATGTAGCCTTGCTTCTCTAGAGTGTAAGACTTTGCTAATCTTTATTACTCTGGACTCTAGAGAATTTCATATTTTGCCTTTTTCCCTTCAAAATCTGGGATTTCTGTTTTCTCAGAGGCATCTATTGATATATTCTGTGGTAAAAGGGGAAAGGAAAAAGGCATGTTTTATTATCTTCAAAATCTGCAGGAATGGGTTTCAGCTTCTTTTTTTTTTTTTTAAAGATTTTTATTTATTTGACAGAAAGAGAGTGCATGTGAGCACAAGCAGGCGGAGTGGCAGGAGAGGGAGAGGCAGACTCCCCGCCAAGCAGAGAGCCCAACATGGGGTTCGATCCCAGGACCCTGGGTTTCCAACCTGAGCTGAAGGCAGACCCTCAAGTGACTGAGCCACCCAGGTGCCCTGGTTTTAGTTTCTGACATTATTCTCACTAGGGAGTTGGAAAGCTTTAAATGGAAAAATGCAGGAATTTTGGTATATCAAGCAGGAAGGGGATATAGAAACTCCCAAGGAAGGCATTACTGTGTATTTCATTATTTTCACAACAAGCAGATGTTGGTGGTTATAAAAACATTGACTGTGTGCTATATGAAGGAAAGACAAAAAAACAAAAACAAAAACCACAAGAGAAATGATAAGTCAGTAACTTTAATTTCAATGGCTACCAGGGTGCCTGATAGATTGAGGTTGGTCATGACCCCAGGTTGCTTATGATACCATTGGGAAGATGGACTATTTCAAATATAATTTTTAGGCAAAATAAGAATGTAATGGAGCTCTAAATGGTCTAATACTGGAGATAGGTACTGTGGAAGGTATGATCTTTTTTTGTCATGATGTGCTTCATAGAGGAGGTAGGGCTTAAACCTGCTTGAAGTACGGTTCAGTTTGGACAAATGATTGGTTTAGACACTGTAGTCAACATAAATCATAGGGCTGGAAATTATCTTACAAATAATTGTTTTTTACAGTATAAATATTGTTGATACCAGTAATGCTTATCCCGATAGCATGCCTAATGAGCATACTGTCCTGTTCCAGACACCTCCAGTGCTGGGAAACTTTCAGTTTGAGGGACATCCCCATTTATTAAAACCTTTTTAAAATTAAACTGAAAACTTCCTTCCTGGAGTTTCCAGGCATTGGTCCATCCTAATTGTGTACTCTGGGGGTGATGGGGAGAAGCTTAATTTCTTTTCCACGTGGCAGTCTTGCCAGTATTTGAAGACAAGTGGAACATCATATTCTAAAACTGCTGCTTTTTTGCAGCGGTTTGCCGTTAACGTTTCCAGTCTGCTCAGCCTTCTCTAGGTACATTGAGGTTTGATTCTTTCTGACCATTGGTTGCTGAATAGAGAGGGTGTAGCCCAAGAGCAGGCTAAGTGTTGGCATCTAGTTTACAATAATGACTTAAGTTTACCATTAGCTAAGACCTTTTAGTCTCTTCAGACCTCCTGCTGTGAAGCCAATAGATTCCTATTGAGCATTCTACAATCCAGATTTCCGATCCCAGGACTTTTGTGTGTTTCTGTTGAATTTTGTCTTGTGGCAATTGGCCCATTATTTATCCAGGTGAGATCTTTTAATAAAGTCTTTCAGTCAGTCAGAGATCATTCTTAGCCTTGCTTTGTGTGGAATTATAATTTGCAGGTCACCATTGCCCTTACCCAAATGACAAGAAATCAATTAACTGGACTGGGCAAGTGTCAGTAATCTAAAAAAAACATCACTAGAAACCTCCTACCATGTTGGCATCAGGTGTTACTCTCCATTGGGGAGCCATTTAGGTTTATATTAAGCTTATATTTCATCTTTTCTCATTTTGAAATCTCTTGAGCAGAGTATTCATCTGATATCACCTTAGTACTCCCATCAAAGAAGTCCACGTCAGTTTGATATGATTTATTCTTGGCACTTAACAATATTGTAGGTGGGTTTCTTATAAGCAGCATACAGGTGGACTTAACACACACACACACACCCACCCACCCACCCACCGACCCACCCCCCATCCCTGAGTAGCTCAGTCAGTTGAGCGTCAGACTCTTGGTTTCTGCTCAAGTCATGGTCTTTGGTCAAGCCCCACCTCAGGCTCTGCACTCAGCTCTCAGCATGGAGTGTGCTTGAGATTCTCTCTCCCTCTGCACCTCCCCCTGCTTGCACTCTCTCTCTAAATAAATAAAATCTTAAAAAAAAAAAACCCTACAGTTTGAAATTTCTAAATTCTAAATACCAAATTTAACCCATAAAGCTTTTTATGATTGCTAATATGTTTGGACTGTTTCTTTGACTTTTAGTTTGTTTTCTGTTTTTATTATGCTTTCTTGTTCTTCATTATAATTATTACTATTAGTTTTTCTGTCTTTGTTGGGAATTGTTTCCTTTTCTTCTCCTATGAGTTATCCCTGGAAATTATATTCCTGTTTACATAATAATAGTCATCATCATATTTCTCTATATAAATTAAAACCTAGTTTCCTACTAATAGCTAGTTGGTTCCCTCCCCAGATAATTTGTCCTATTTACATGATTTTTATTGCCCTGACCACCCTCCATTTCTCACTCCCCATCAGCTACCAGTTTGAGAGCTTGTATTTTATTTATAGAACATTATTAACTTTTTTCCAGTAACACTTTTAGAAGTTTATTTTGGAGGAATGTTAGGAGTAGGTGGAAAATTTTGTTAATTAAAAAAAAATTCTATCCCACACTAACTCTTAGTTTTGCTTATCTTATAGTAATTTTTTTGGAGAGACTAATTGGTATCCTTTCTATTTCCTCTCCCCCCCCCATGGAAACACTTAGGATTTCTTTATCCTTTGAATTATGATTTTTCACCAATATGTGTCTAAAAGAGGCCTTCCCCCCCACCACATTCAGTTTGTAACTTGTGAGACACTTTCAGTCTGAAGATTCAGATCTTTATTTAGCTCTGAATGCTTTTCTTCCATTATTTCTTCATATATCTTAATTTTTTTTCCTTCTGAAACTTTTAATGTTTTGTAAAATTGGTATCCTTTTGCATTGTAATCTGATAGAATTCTTCAACTTGATTTTCCATCTCAGTACTTCCCTCTTCAATTATTCTAATACGTCTCTCACTATGTTAATATACATATTCAAATATTCTCGCATGTATCTCTGAATATATTAAGTACATTTAAGTCAGTTATTTCTTACTGTATTAACTCTGTTTCTATGGATGTTAGTTACTATATTTGCTATTTTTGTGTCTTCCTCCATGATGATAGTTTGCATTGAATATTTATTCACATCTTTGTGTTTGCAATTTCATATTTACTGCCAAATGGATTTTTTTTCCTGTTTCCCCTAGCTTGCCCCTAATGATTGTGGAGTTGGGCAGTATACTAATGTCTTCTGGACATGGCTATTTCCTGTTTCTCTTGGGTTTTGCTGGTGGCAGACCTACCTGAAACCTGCTTTGCTAAACCAATCTAAGAGCCTCTCATACTCATGGCTTCCTGCAGATACAAATGGAAAAGAGTTGCATAATGTCCAAGAGGCCATTTGTTCTTCATCATTCGTGCAAACCACTTCCTACTCTACATCTGTCTGGGAACTTTTCCTACTCCTGCTCTGAGAATATTTTTTCTTTTAGCTCTGAGTAATATGGTTCCTCTGACCTTCCCAGAAATAGAGGGCATGGAGTTGTGAAGGCATCATGTTCAGGGTTAATCTGACAATATTCTAAAACACCTGTAATTGTTGAAAGGAGCAGAAGTCATTTTGGTGTCTGCTTTATTACTTCTGCTATGAAATGGACTTTTTGGACCAAGCAATATGTGGACAGCCATATTGTTCCTTTGGGCCACTGGGTAATATGGCTTTAGGGATCTTGTTTGCAATTTCTTCTGAGCAGCATTTGGATGATGTAGGAAAATAAGAGCATCTCCTTTTGGATAAAGTCTGATATATTGTAATTCTGAGACTACACTTGGCACTTGCTAGAGAAATGTCAGTTTTCCACCATGAACCAAGTCCAGTGCAGCTGTTTCTGCTTTAGACCATTGAATTTGAAAATCTCTCTAAGAGAATGTAACCAACTTTGGAGTGAGCAGTGTTATGAGAGTTTCCCACCTCATGAATTTCTTGCATTGTAGATGGCAAATTTGGTAATAATAATACAATCTTTAGTTTGTGTATTGTGATCCCTTTTAGGGCTCCTTTCTGCAAGAATTTTTATAAATATTTAATGACATTGTCACCTCCTATACTTCATTCTCTTTTTCACACTAGTCTTGTACAGCAGGGATTTAAAAATACTGTTTTAAACAAAGCATACTGTTCTCATTTGCCAAGGTATGAACCAAAGTATTTACAAACTAAAATGTTCTCTAGTTCTCTTGAGTTGATGTTTTTCCTAAGAAAGTTTCATTATTTACTCAGTTTGAAGTACATTATTGCCAATTTCCAGAATGCCAGGCATTATTTTATTCAAGTAGAAGAATAAAACACATTCCAGTGCCCAACTGTATATTTCTCCCAACTCTCCACCACTTAAAAATATCTGTACTAGTTGTTTCTTGCCACCCAGTTGGCAGATAATCCAAATTTGAACTGTATTTGCTGACATTTTGTGTGTGTGTGTGTGTGTGTGTGTGTATGTGTATTGGGGAGAACAATGTTAAATGGTTTAAGAAATTCCACGTTTTAGGATTCAAAACCATACTATCAGCATTTAGTTGGATTTATATAGTGGTTTTTATTTGTTTAAAAGGAGGAGGATTTTCAAGGAATTATTTTTGTCTGAAAGCAATAAAAAGAGAAACTCCCATGAAAAGAGAACGACCGGAATGATACTGTGCATATCTTTGGAGCTCTTTGGATGTAATAGAAATGTTATAGGTATGATAATTTTGTTTATAAGAAGTTAATTGATAGAAAATTCAATAGTAGATCCAGTTTGGAATAATGAAATGAAATGACCTTTTTTTGGTTTGTTTAAAGAAGCTAATTATTAACATTGTATTTAATGGAATAAATAGGTAAATTATTTAAGAGTATGGAACTGCAGCAAATTTGAAATGGAAGTGATCCTCCAACTCCTCACTCCTCACCCCTTGTTTTTTTTTAGAGGAGATACTGAAATCCTGTCAGACTTGTTTTATTGCTCAGATTCTTGCAGTCTTTTAGACGCTTTGTTGGGATACAGATGGTCCAGCTGCCGGTATAATCCTCTTTTCCCCACACCTAGCTGAATAGGGCCAGGAAGGAACAGAATATTGTGACTCATCACTTTTAAACTAGTTCCTGTTACTGAACTGAATATAATGCTTCCTTAATTAACCAATGCAGGATGTTCATCATTTTTCCATACCAGAGCTTCCTTTTATATGCTAAAAAATTGCATACTAGTTTATTTTTGAGGATGGTCTTTTCATTTTCCATTCTTTTAAATCCACTTAGTCATGTTTTATTTGGTGCTTTTGAATGTCAGGATGGTAGATCGTATTAGTTCACATTGACTCCTCTTTTCCTCAGGAAACCTCCAGGCATACCTAGTAAGTGGCAGTAGAACCATCTGGGAGGTAAAAGAAGATCATACCACATGAGGCATTGTATTATTTTTGGCAGTTTAACCAGTATTTTCCTTATAGAAACAAAGGCTGGCTTTTGAACTGGCAGTGCTATGGAGGGTAGATAGGAACAAATATGGGAGGGTATTTGGGGGAAGGGTTGAAAATACTGAAATTGGTTGAAACTCTTGCATTTAAGTAAGCACTTAAAAATATTTCACGTGGATGACAGAAAGTAAGAGTAAGAAGAATTCATTTTGGAAATGAGAAATTTGAAATTAAATCGATAGACCTTGTACTTTCCCCATAAACATATAGAGACAGAGAGTGTGCATATTTCAAATTTGTATTTTCTTAGTTGAAGTTAAAAAGTGGGATATTGCAAATTGGGAATATTAAGTCTGTGACAAGAGTTAGATACAATAGGTATTTTGGAGTTTTGAAATGTGCATTCTTAAACATCAAAACATAAGTAAGCCTGATAAAATCATTCATGACAATGTTTTATACGTTAATAGCAATACAAAGTAAAAAAATTTTTATTACTATTCATCTTGGTCAAGGATGCCGTTTAAATTAATATAAGAATTGTGTGTATTCCTAACCAATAAAGTGAGGATCTGTATAGTTAAGGGAAATGTTTTGAAGCTTGAAATTTGTTACTTTAGGAGAAATAAAAAATAATGAAACTAATACTCAGAAGGTGCTAAAAATACGTTACTTCATGATATTTCTTAATTGATTTATTACTGAGAGAGCATTATACTAAAGAGTAAAAATTGGATGTGGTTCTTTGAGATCTATACCATGGAGGAATACTAGGTTTTCCCAATCTTTCACGGTAGTCTGAGAACATAGGGTTCGAAGAGCCCAGTATGGAAATTGTTATGTTTCTATCTATCTCAGTGAGTTAGGGGCACCCACAGAATGATGGTTTTCAATTTTTTTCGCAGGACCCACGGAAGATATTTCACATTGTGACACATCTGTATTTATTTGGTAAATGTGTACCAAATACTGTTTCATGATAAATATCTGCCCTTTCTACATGTGTTATGTTCTGACATTTCCCCTTAAATTCCATTATATTAAAAAACACTGCTCATGACCACTAAATTGATTTCACAATCTACTCATGGGGGTCATGGTTTGCAATTTTGAACAACAGTACTCTAAAAATCACTCCATAATTCTTTTGGGTGGGGGAGGGCTGCTGAATTTGTAGTTACATGTGATCATTATTAGCTCTGTTGGCCAAATACATTTCAGCTACATGGTAGGTTTACATTTCCTGGCCCCACGTTCATTCTGGCCAGTGGGTTCAGTGGAAATTGACATGTGTTTCTGGACTGGAGCATATAATTGTCAGTCTGAGACATTCTAGGGGTCTTTACCTCTGGCATGGCAAGTGACCACGCTCCTCAGAATGGATCCTAAAATGAGGAATGTGGAGCAGAGCCCTTAGCCAGCCCGTAGTGGACATATAGTGTGAGCAAAAAATAAACCTTTGTTGTTACAAGGCATTACAGTTTTTGGAAATATTTGCTATTTAGCATAGCCTAACCTCTCCTGTTTGGTAGAGGATAATTATGTGTCTGCTGGTGGTGGGAGAGAGCCTCTTTTTTAAAATATTAGCTTTGCCTAAAAACATATGCAAGATTAAAAAGTTTATTATTTCTAATTTTAAAACATATGTTCTTTATAGAAAAATTTGGAAAACATGGGAAAACAATGAAAAAATTACATATTTGTAATGCTACTATCTGGAGGGATCAATTTTTGACATTTCTATGTAAAAAATAGTTTTACACAATTAGCTTACTGTATATAGTTTCATATTTTCTTTTTCTTTTACTCTTTTATGTCATTCTTGGAACAAATGAATTTCATGCCTCTATAATGCTTAATCATATAGATGAACCAGTGTTTTTAAAATTAGTCTTGTACTGTTACATGTTTGTTCAATATAAAGAATTTTAGAGGACAAAAATCTCAGCCCTTTGCACTCATAAGCAAATAGTAAGCCAGAGTGGGTCCATATCCATTCACTCTGTTTAGCATCAGTTGTATCTCCCATTACTACACTCCTGGGACAGGGTGAGTTAGTATACTCAGCTGCCAAGTAAACAATTCCATATGTACATGCTGTGTATGAAGCTTATACTTAATTTTTTTTTAAAAACTAATAAGCTTTTAATTTTCTCTCCTATATCTCTCAGCAAACAAATTTGGTTTTCCTTTTGAGTTCTTTCTTTCAGGAAAGAACATTGCAATCTACTAGATGCATAAGCCAGAGGCTGGGGTCATTCTCATTTCTCTTCTCCATATTGATATGATCAATCAAACTTGGCCTGTTTTTACTCCTGAATAGCTCTCACCCCTCTTCTCACTCCCTCTGTCGTGCATCAGGCCCTCACTGCCTCTCTGTGTCCCTTCTGATTTCCCTTTTGCTGCCATAGTGAGCTTTCTAAAATGTGAACCAGAATATGTCACTCCCTGTTTAAAATCCCTTTGGAATCCTAGAATGAGCTTTACAGACAAAATCAATCCTTCTTTACTTGATTTAAAAGGCTCTTCATTATTTGTTTCCTGAGTACCCTCCCCATCATTGTGATTCATTTCCCTCACCTCCTGCTATGGACTGAATTGTGTCTTAAGGGTGGGACTCTGATATGATAGGAGTAGTGTTCTTATAAGAAGAGACACCAGAGAACTCACCCTCTTTCCCCTCCTTCCCCCACAAAGAAGAGGCCTGGTGAAGACATGGCAAGATGGCACTCACCTATAGCAAGGTCATACCAGAGTCCGACCATGCTGGCATCCCGATCTCAGACGTCCAGTCTCCAGAACTCTGAGAAAACAAATGGCTGTTGTATAAGCCACCTAGACTATATGGTATTTTGTTATGGCAGCCTGAGTTAACTAAGACACACTGCCTCCCACCCCCCGCAGGTACTTCACTCCAAACGCCTTTATTTCAGGAATGCTGTTTCACTGAGCACATCTTGCTCCTTACTGTTTCTGTGCATAATCAGGTACTATCCCTGGTTCTCCTTTGGGTCACAGGGCAAACTCTACCTCTTCTTGGAAAACTTTCCCATCTCCTCTCTGCCAGGCAGATTTAGGTGTTTGTTTCTCTGAGCTCTCCTTGCATCTTGCCCACACCTTCATTAACCTCCTTGCTCTTCTATGGTAACTGCATATTTGATGTCTTGCCACCAAACCGTACCTTTTTTGAGGCCCTTAACTATGTTTTTCATCTTTGTATCCTCAATGCTTAGCACAATGCCTGAAAAGTAGTAGGTGCTCATAAATATCGCTGAATGAATAGACAAATAATAGTGGTAGTTATTCATTTATTAACTTTTATCTCTTGAAGATTTTTTTCCTCTCACAATCTAAACAACCATGCTTCATGTATTCTTTTTATCAAAACGAGCTGTCAAGGCAGGATTTGAAATTCATTTACACTGAAGTATAAATAACTGATAACAGTTTATGTCTCCCAAGGGAATTTCCATTGTAACAGGGATGGGATTCTTAATCTAAAGAAATAAATCTTGGTGGGATTTCGGGTTTAACAAGCATATAGGATTGGTTTTAATTGGGGGGGAGTAGGTGTGGGGCTTAAGAAGTTTTCTCTGCTCAAATTCAAACTCCATAGGCTCTGCTTAAACATGAGACGGCCTGCTACCTGCTGGTTCACAGAATGAATTGGCATGTCAGATTACACAGGAAATTCATTTTTGTTTCTGTTGCACATATGAACTTCACATCTGGTAAGCCTTTGCACATAAAATGTGCATCTGCCAAGAATTGTGGTTTCCTAGTGCATCCCAGTGACTCTGAGTCAAGGTCACAAACCAGCATTGCAGAGTTTTGGTGTTCTGGAACTGCATTCTGCTTTTAGTTATTGAGAAAGAGTTACTCTCTCAGTTTCTTTGAAGACCCTCCATGTCACTATTATAAACTTGGAAAAGCACTTGGGTGATTCCAAATCCATTCAACTGTTGGTGGGCTCCCCTACAGAAGCCATCCCACAGGGATGAGAGTCTTATATACTTAAAAAAATCTCCACAGAAAGTATTCCCTAATGTTTCTCAGTGACCAATTTTCATGTCTGATAAGTCTCATCAAAAGTTTCATTCTCAAACTAACTTAAATCTTGCCTAATTTAGTTGTCTCACCTTCTTTGTGGAAGTGAGGAGCATCTGATTTTCATATAAACTGCAATACTGGAGTTACTAAGCAGTACATTGTCCCATAAAAGCAAAGCAAACCAAAGAACATCATCACAAAAACAATTCAAGTTAAGTTAGGAAAATGGGGATTCCTGAATACAATGTGACTCAAACCAGACCAGCTAGTTAGCAAGTTTGCTAGTTAGACTGGAAGTCTGACATTTTGGTGTGTTTATATGGTCAACCATCCCCAATGAATTCTGTCCTGAAAAGCCAGGTAACATTAATATAATTGGAAAACTATATAACAGGGCATTTGGTAAAAAGTTACCTTTCTCTAGTTCCTAGAAAGAAATAATATTAAATTCCTGTTATTTTAGGTGAGGAAATCAAAGTGACTTATCTTGGTACATTCTTGACTGTAAAAGATAGCAGGTTAGGGTATCCTCTCTGCCTGATAGCTTCATGAATGAATTAGCCATTGGTAACATTTCTGATGTAGGGTTTAAAAAGTAAAATTCAAGACCTGTGGATTCTTTAAACAATTCCATTTAGTATTTGTATTCTATAACATTTCTGTTTAGTATTTGTACTTTGTTGATTCTTGGGAAGTCTATTTGAAATAGGCTGAAAAAAGATCACGAAATAGCAGGCAGAATACTTATTACTTCTAGAAATATGTTTTAGAGATTTAAAAAATTTTTAAAAATAATTTATTTGACAGAGAGATAGTGAGAGCAGGAACACAAGCCGGGGGAGTGGGAGAGGGAGAAGCAGACTTCCGGCCGAGCAGGGAGCCCGATGTGGGACTCGATCCCAGGACCCCGAGATCACGACCTGAGCCACCCAGGCACCCCTAGAGATTTAAAATTAAAAAAAGATAAGATGCTCTATTAGTGATTAATATATTGAAAAAGTAAAGGCCATAATATATTGAGAAATTTCAAAATTTTGCCTGTGATTCATATCAGTGACACATTCTTGCCGTTAAAGGTCCTTTTCTTTAAAATGATCTTTTTGTGTCAAGGTCCTGACCAGATTCTTTTATGATGTAGGTTCTTTTCATTGAGTCTCTAAAAACAACAACACCTTTGCCCAGGAACAAGCTGAAAATTCACTCAAGTGGCAACCTTTAGGCAGTCAAATGCCAGGTCCCTGCTGTCAGAGTAGGTTTTGCTTGCTGTCATTCTACCAATTATTGTAGGTTCCCTCTGTACTTGAGCAGAGAACCTAGCTACTTAACATTTTCAAGTTTCTTTACTATGAACCAGTGGCAACCGCGATAACTGAAGCTCTGTAAAGTGTTTTAGACATGTTGAATCATTGCCTCACTCAGCAGCAGGTGTTCTGAACCAATGAGAATTGGTTGGTCTAGTGCTTAGTTTCTTGGGAGCTCAGGGTCTCAAAATGATTTAAAGAAATGGCCATTTCATACAGGGGAAGTTGTTTGCTTTAATGGAAGCCTTATTGTAACTTGCATAATGTTAAAAGAAAATGGAATATTGTAAGAGTTTTGTGGTGGGGAAATTTTAATTGTGGCTTCGAAGGAGTCAGTGGTGTTTAGACTAATTTAGTGGTTAGAGTGATTTTATTTTTAGAATTAGACAAAAGGGAAATTTCTTCCTGATTTTTTTTTTTCCTGAAGGGTTGGGATTTTCTTTTTAATTTTTTTTTTTAAGTTGAAATTTACTCTGCATGGTATCTTACTCAAGGGCTTTACTGTTCTTCATCATCATCAGTTTTGAGAAAGTTAGGAAAAGTGGTTGGTATGATTTGGTTCACTGGTTGTGATAGTTAAAGCAGTACTTTTTTGTTAAATACATTTATATAATAGAGTAACATTAAAAGGGATACTGTCCAACCATAATATTCCAGCCTGGCTGTCCAAATGAAATCTGTCATTATATTCATCAAATGGCTCATATTGATGTGTTTTTTCCAGTAAGGGTAAAATAGAGCAATGTTAGGAAAACAACAGCCTCATAGTGTCACTGTTCTTATGTTTTGATTTGGTCAAATTTGTTGATTCTTGGAAACAATCCTATTTTTGGATATATAAATAATGATTTTGTTTATGTCCACCATGTTCCAAAGAGATTGGGACTTGTTAAGCATTGAAATGAGGTATAGCTATCAGAAAGGAAAATATTAAAATAATCAGTATTTTTTGTGTTAATTGTGTCTAACAAAATATAGACTGTAATATACACTTTTGCTAAAGAAAATTATAAATCTACATAAGCATGGGGTTCAGTTATATGTAGTGATTTGTGCTCTTCACTTAACATTTATAATTATTGTGCATCTATTATGTTTATGTCAAGAACTGTGAAGGTTTTACCCTAATTGCAATCTTAACAAGTTAGTCTGCTAAAGTTTTAGGTTGGCAGAAAGGAGACTCTTGGGTCAGAGATAAAGCACTTTATTACCCACAACACAGCAGACAGCATGAGCTTCATATCTGCATTGGTTCTTCTTGCCCCTCAAGTCCTACGAGAGTAGTGTGAAGGGACCCAGCTGGCTACCAGCATACACGGAGGTTAATGTCACAGCTGAGGAATTCTGAGCTTAAGAAACCACTGTTATAAAAAGGGTGCTAGCAGACTTGTCCAACATTTGTACTGGAAGGGAAATCATTCTTATTATACTAGTCAGAGTACAAATTCTGTCCTCATCCCAGGAGGGAGACACTGTCTATCACCCAAGGCAGTTGGGGATCTCTCCCACCATCCTTGGAAATATTTCAGAACAAAAGATGGTTCAAGAAGTGCAGAAATACCATGCAGAATTGTCTGCTAACATTTTACAATGGAAAAATCGATTAAAATGTAAGATTTTAATATTTTTTCACATATCAGTTCATTTAGTTCTTATCGGGTGGACATGTTTTTGGTGATTGTTGAGAGGAGCCATGATGCATTTTGTTACTCTGGCAATAGCTAATGATATCACATTCCTTAGCATCTTTGATTTAAGGGTAATTTACCAAGAATGCATTGTGCAAATATAGTTTTACACTGATTAAAATTTTTTTTTTAAAGATTTTATTTATTTAT
>NC_138376.1:43137138-43165652 GCF_054177405.1 Leptonychotes weddellii | reverse complement strand
TGACAGAGAGAGACACAGCGAGAGAGGGAACACAAGCAGGGGGAGTGGGAGAGGGAGAAGCAGGCTCCCCGCAGAGCAGGGAGCCCGATGCGGGACTCGATCCCAGGACCCTGGGATCATGACCTGAGCTGAAGGCAGTCGCTTAACCAACTGAGCCACCCAGGTGCCCTTACACTGATTAAAATTTTTATATAGTTTTTTAACTTAGAGTTATTCCTTCACTGGTGAAAGACCAGTGTAATAACTTTACTTATCAGAAACCATTTACTGGTGGCCTCCAGGAAATTTTAATGTACTTTGTTTGCCACCATATATGGAAAATGACATAAACCTAGTACCTAAATTTTTAGAAGAATTTAATATTTTTATTTTTAAAATTTAATGATTTACTTATCTGGAAAAGCAAAAAAATTGGTGTTTGTGCAAGGCATGTTATAGAATGAAGAATATTGCTTAGGCATCCAAATAAAGCATGAATAGAAATGTGAGATAAGAGAGTACAGACCTTTTCCTTCGTATTGCCTTCGTAGAGGACACTTTTACTCTTCAGTGGAAAGGAAAAGATAAAATCTAGACAATAATTAAAGAAGCAAAGAATATAGGAAATTGTTCCTAGGAGTACTCCATTCTACTGATATTACTGTCAGTCATGGTCAGCCTTTCTTCAAATGAACACAGCTAATACATGGACTGATAATCATGGAAAGCAATATTGGTAGGACTGCCGTTTATCTCAGAAGTGAGTGGCCCAGCTGTAGGTTAGCCAGGGATTGCAAAAGTTTTTTATTCTGAATAGACCAAGAATCTCTCTTCCCTCTTCCCAATATGTACCTTCTCAGCATTTAATAAAGAATAAATATATGAACCACTCACATGAGCTCTCTTTGGTGTGAGCAAGAATGTAAAGGATGGGAAAAATAAAGGACATAGAATTAGGCCACTTACCTACCTTTGCCAAAGTCATCAAGGAGGTTTAGTTTTTTGGAATCTGGGAGTTCTGATCTGTGTGATCCACTTTGAAATTCTCTTTTTTTTTTTTTTTTAAAGATTTTATTTATTTATTTGAGAGAGAGAATGAGATAGAGAGAGCATGAGAGTGGGGAGGGTCAGAGGGAGAAGCAGACTCCCCGCCAAGCGGGGAGCCCGATGCAGGACCCGATCCCGGGACTCCAGGATCATGACCTGAGCCGAAGGCAGTCGCTTAACCAACTGAGCCACCCAGGCGCCCCACTTTGAAATTCTCTTAACACCTCCTGGTGAGTCCCTGTTTTTGAAGAATATGAGCTTAAACTGAATGAAAATATATCCGATTGACAATAACACAAAAATCCTCTAGGCTGAAAGCCAAAGAATCTTTTTTGTACATGATTTTTTTTGAGCCTTAAATGTAACCAGATGAATTTTCTTTTTGTACTATCCTACTCAACTGATTTAAATGAATGTTTTGTCTTCTAGTAGGAAATCTGCATTTCATCACAGAGATGGATTACATGTCTTAAACTCTTTACTCCCTAGAGAAATGGTATTTCTTTTATATCATTTGAATGCACTAAAGACTCAGATTATATAACAGTTTCAAAGGTATGAGATTTTAGAGCTTTGTAGTTGTATGGATTGAAAAACATGAACAATATAACCGCCATTATCATGTGAGTGAGTGGAGTTTAATAAAAATCCTCATAGGCAACATTATTATAGTGTTTTACAATTAGTTGTCTGTGAACCCAGAATAAAATAGAAGAAAAACACTTCCAATTTTAGAATTCTGTTCATGGCCAAAATGAAAAGCAGGGGCACTTGGCTGGCTCCGTTGGTAGAGAACGTGACTATCTCGGTGTCGTGTTTGCTCCCCACGTTGGGGGTAAAGGTTACTTAAAAAAAGTAAAAAGCAAATACAAGGCATGAGTTGTGTGTGGTGAGTTTCTTTATTTGCCTGATTTTTTTTTTTTTTTGGGAGGAAATATCTTCTGTTATAAGAACATTTGATTCTGAAATAGAAGGAAAATCCCAAAAACACTGATAGTAAGAGAGTAGAGCTTATGTCAAGTCAGAAACTGAAAGGCTAACCAACAAATTCAAATCTTTTTAATATTTTAAACAAACTGATGCTTTTTAACCATAATGCCTTATTCTTTGGGTGAAGGACTATAAACATGGTGGTTGATTTCTACTATGAAATCTAAGGCTAACAAAGTTCAAATACAGTTTTATTAAGTCTTCTAATTGCTAATCCTTGAGGCAAGCCTCTGTTGACTAAATTGGTAATTTTCAATGGGCTTGATTTTGTTCCCCAGTCATATCTGGGAACATTTTTGATTGTCACAACTGGAAGGGGAAACTAAGGACATCTAGTGGGGTAGAGGTTGGGGATGCTGGAAACATCCTAAATTGCACAGGATAGACCCCCCCAAGATAAAGACTTATCTGGTCCCAAATTTCAACCTAAGTTGAGAAACTCTGGACTAAATACACAGTAGTGCATTTAATGTAAAAAGAAGAACTAGAACTATAGAATATCAGTTAATAAGAGATTTTTGCCTCAAGACTAGCACTGGATTGTAGTAGAAAGCAGAGGTCATGTGGCCTCAGAGGGACTTTGTGAAGACTTCTGGCTCTGCCTTTGTGTGACTACCTTCCTTCAAATCTCTCTGAACCTCACCATGCTGTTGTAAAGTAGAATTAATAGTAGAGTTGCTACTTAAAGGGCTCATAGGATTGAATGAAATAATGTATGTAATTGTTTAATCCATTGTTAGGTTCATATAGGATCTCAATAAAAATTAGCTGTTATTCAGAGTACGATCATGAAGAACCTTGTAGCATTTAGGAAGTAGCAAATTTCCTTTTCTTTGATAGTTCAAGCAGAGTGTAGATAACATCATGGTTTTCTTCTGACCCTTTAAGTGTTTAAATGGTGTTCTGTCTTCCTTAGTTATAAAAAAAAATCCCTAAATTAAACATGAAATGACTGATGGTTTTCCTTGAGTCTTTAGTAAGTAAGAAATTTTAGGTAAGGTTGACATCAGGTAAGCATAGGTAGTGTTGATATCATTCAGTGATATTAAACTTGCTTTGTATTTTGATACTGAGGTATTGAGTCTACTTTTTTTTTTGCATAATGTTCCCTTAGTTCTCTCTGCTAACCAGCATTAGCTAATTGCTTGGATTCCCCTAGGCTATTTTCTGTGTTCCTGTAGCGTCAAAATTCTTTGTATATCTATTGTGTGCCCGTTACCTGCTATAAATCATGACTGGCTAGCTATTTATCTCTCCATCTAACATACATTTATTAAGCACCTCCTATATGCCTGGTGCCATGCAATGTGCTGTGCATGTATTATATCATTTGACAAGTAGGTAATAAATATTCATTGAATGAAGAGATGGACAAATACATTAACCATAAAAGCAATAGTAATTGAGCTTCTACTATGTATTATGTAGTAATACAGTTATTATTAAAAATAAAAAAAATTACCTACCTTGTAAAAGCTTTTAGTTTTGTGGAAGAAACAAGATGTGTTTATAATAAACTGCACAGTTAAGTGCTTTGATTACTACATCTTCATAATACTTCAGTGCTTATCAGGCATTCAGTAAATATCAGGCATGCAATAAATCAGGTACTTGATACATGTTTGCTATGTCCACTATTTTAGTGGATCACATTCAGTGTGTAGAGCAGCAAAATATTCATCTCAGCAGAAGTCAGCTGTTTGACAAAATACTATCTTAACTGTGTAACTAAATGGAATTTATCTTGATGATACCACAAAAGATAGGTAAGTTTCACCAAAGCAATAGTTGTAATAGATGTAATTTTTGCTAATTACATTTCTGGAAGCCAAATCAGGTTTCTTTATTTTAAATAATTTGAATTTGTAACAGGTTTCACCACTTCGGTTTTGCGTTATTCATCTCATGTAAATTGGCTTTTCAATGCAAAATTGTACTGAGACAACCTTCCTCTAGAACAATTTTTCTCTGCAAGTAAAGTGTCAGTTTTATGATCCTGGCACTAACTCAGTCACTCGGAGTACTTAAAATACTAACCAGTTTAACTTTTTTCTTCCTGCTTTCTGTGGGCAGGTAGAAGTACTAAAATTACATCTGAGACAAAGATAGCACCCTTTAATTTTACTTCTGAATATAAAATGATTCCAAGATTTAAAAAATATGGAATAGTAAATACTAGCTCAAAAAACTCAATATGTTATGTTATACATAGAGACAGAAAACTTCAAGAATGAAAAGGCATTTCAAGAAGTTATGCAATAGCCCTCATTTCACACAGGAAAACAGGTATTATTTTAAAGTGGTGCTCATGTGATGGAACCTACACCGTACTGGTTATCAGGTGTTTTCTCCATAATTGAAATGAATGAGGGATGTGTTTTATTTCCGTCTAAGAGGGAGCTGTTGTCTGTAGATCTACCGTAGTGACAACCCATGTGGTAATTTTATTACACAGTTAAGGAAAAGCCTTTGATTTAAAGAAGTGTTGGGACGTGTACTAAGAACAAAATAATGATATGATTAACAGCTTTCAGGAAGTTACTCATGATGTGTTTCTTTCGGTTTCTTTTTTTACAAAGTGACCTCCTTCTATGCCTAAGAGTAATGTTAGAGGACAGTTAGGAGTATAAGACAACTGAATATTCATATTTGTCAAGTATGTTTTCTCTACTTTGAAAGCAAGGTACTTTAGAAAAGTTTGAGGACCTTCCTAATATTTTGTATCAAGCTAGTGTTGTATAAATGTTTTTAATGCATTCTGCTTTAAAGAAAGAAGTAGTAAATTGTATTCAGATAATTTTATAGTATAGGTCAAGGAATGGGTTAGCTTCTCATTTGGAGACATAGAATTTTTAATACCTTGTATCCCGTGTCACAGTCTGAAATTCTTGAGCTTTCATTATCACATTTAGCACTCCTGACAGTGAGATGGAGTAGAATTGGTTTCCCTTCTCTGTACACATACTGCAGCCTCCAGCTCGCAGAGGAGCCCAGTGACCAGGGGAATCATGCATCTGCTGCTTTGCAGAGCCTGGACTGGAGTGGGATTGTTTTGCTAAGTGTTGAAGAGCGGGAGGAGTTATTTTGAGGTTCCTGGGATACTGCCTGTGGATAGAAGCCTTCTTTGTGTTTAAGCCATGGGCTGACACCTGCAGGTTACTTCTAGAGCAGTAACATTAAACCTTTACCCAGGTAAGGGAGGCAGTATGGTATATTGGGGAGAACACTGTTTTGGGAACCAGTGGACTTTGGTTCTGGTATTGGCTGTGTAACTGCATTTGATGTTGGTTAGAATATTTAACCTCACTGAGCTCCACCTTCTTATCTGTTAATGAAACTGGGTTGGAAGGACTTTCTGGTAACTTTTAGTCATTTGGTTCATTAATCTTAAGGGCCATTCCCTTTATTTTTCTCTTAATAGGGAGTTGCTTGTTACTTCAATGTATTTAATGCATGCTATTCTGAGTCTCAGAGAAAAGTCAATCCTTAGTTGTCACTGCTGTGGAGTCCACAGTTGGGCTGGATTTCTGGATTTCTGAATCCGGTGGTTGAGTTAACTGAGATAAAGCCTTGACTTAATTGGTAGTTTAGCTTCAGATGACCCAGCAGTGGGACTCTACCAAATGAAATCCTCTCCATATACTGGCTCAATTATTCAGACAATTATTCAGACTGAATGGACACCATTCAGTGAAACTCATAAATTGTCCTTTCATAGAAATCTTATTTTAATTAAAAATTTAACATCCTACTTCCTTGACATTTGAGAGTATTACTCTCAAACACTATTTCTTATTTTGAAACTTAATATATTTTAGAAATAGCACTAAACTCTACACCTTAAAAAGTTTCTTAAAAATAAGGACTGGCCACATATTTTGTAAGAACTCACACATTTGAAGAATATGTATACCACTGAATTTGATATGTTCGCTTAATACAGGAAATACTTGTAAGTTGTTTTGGAAAATGTAATTAGGACTCACCTTCTAAGTCTACAAATTTATTATCTTACATGCTTGCTTTTCAGAAAGAAGTAGCTAATTATTTTGTTACTATAAAATATGAAAGATGTTGAGGTAGAGGACCTCAAATTTTTTCATTGTTTGTTTAAAGAATGTAAATGTGTAGAAAAATGCAGCTTAGCCTTCATGTGTTAAGTTTTAGCCTGGGTAAAAAGACACATGTTAAGAAAATATAGCTCTAAGACTCTACAGGTGGTTAGGAACAGGAATTCAAATGGCCGTATATAACTACGGAGCCTCTCACATCTGTGTGAGGTTGACTGGAATCAAGAGGTCTGTTGATGATTCCAGTGGGTATTATTTGGATAACAGAATAGAGTAGAAGGAGAGAGGATGGGATTTACAGTGCATCTTTAAGTCATCCTAGTGTGGATTGGGCTTTAAAAGACATCCTTGGCCAAAAAGAAATTTATGTGTGTGTGAATAGGGGATGGATATCATTTTGTTGTTTTACGTCTGGTTGTATCATCTTTTGGCTCTACTTGGTTCACAATTTCAAAGCTAAAGTATGAATTTTCTAAAAATAAACTCTTTTCCAAAACTAATAATGTTGGTCTTCTGTGTGGGGTTGGATGGTATCTGGACTGGTTTGTTTAGTTGGTTGGTTGGAACATGGCCAGTAGTGCAGCAATAGGTCGTGTGTGCCAGTTGAGGGTTCCACAGAGACATTCTGTATACTTTGTCCTAGCTGTCATTTGACTGATGTGTGACCTCAGAAGAAGTCATCTCAGAAAATACAGATGAATTAGCGTAAATCTATCACCATCGTGAAAAAAAAAAAACCCCAGATATTTTGCCAGTGGTGGGTGAGCTATCAAAATAGATGATTGCTTATAACTTGTAAAGCATAGTGTGGCTTAGGGAATTAGTGGTTTTAAACTATACCTTCTGGGAACTCACTGGTTGGACAACTAGGACATACACAGATGCACATGAATATGTATTACCTTACAGGAAAGTGATGGATGCCTGCTTAAAATTTACATATAATACACTATAGTATTCAGGAAAGAAGGGAGAATTCTTTTCAGCTAGAGCAATCAGTTGTTTTTCCACTCCTTTTATTATTTATTTATTTATTTATTTTGACAAATCATGGTATTAAAAAATTTAAGGAGAAGGAATGAAAGTTATTTATTGAGTTCTTATAATGGGTGAGAGACTTTACAAGGTGCTTTTATGCCATTTCATTTAGCATTGACAATAACCCTTCAAGTAGACAGAATAGACTTACTCCTCATTTTAAAGAAGAGGAAAGTAAGATTCAGAGAGATGAAGTCACACAGTAAGTGTAAGCAAGTAAGTCATAGATGAAGGATTTAAATCTGTTTTAATCAAAAGCCTCTGATCTTTGAACTATGCCCTGTGCTGTATGTGCAGGAAGATGCAGAAGTACCTAGATATGGGCAAATCTTCCCAAACCTTTCCATCTTGATCTGTAGGTAATTGCCCTGCCAGGGAGGGATGGTGAACACTTCTGTAGATAGAGGGTGTGGGTCGTGAGTGGGGGACCCAAAGAAAGTATGGGTACAGTGGAAGTAGCAGCACCAGTCTTTGAAAACTAGAAATCTGGGATAAGTGAGCATGTAGGAGCAGAGTTAGAGGCCACCGAAACTCTTAGAGTCCCTTAATGTTGGACGAGTGTTTATGCTGGCAAAGAACATCTCTCTAAGAATGGAAAGCTGGTAGGAAACAAGGCTGACCTTCAGCAATGGATGTCTGTGTATACCTATCCATCCACCTGCCATTTATTGAGTTTCTACTACATGAATGCACTACGAAACACAGTGGGAGGGAGAGAAAATTCAGATGTCCCTGTCCTCAAGCAATTCACATGCTGGTGGAGGAAGATGGGCATGTATATAAGCAATTGTTATATCAAAGGTTCTCTGAAGTTTCAGTGTGAACCCGAATTCTAAGTCTCTCTGAGGGTGGGGAAGGTGTCACCATGGAAGGTACCACAGGGATTGTGATATTTAGCAGGAGTGGATAATTCTTGAATGTTAAGTGGGGACCAAATCATGAAAGGGCTTACTTATTTGAGGCGGGTTGGAGTTGTATCCTGAAGGCAACAGGAAGCCCTTAAGGGATTTTAATTAAAAGAAATTAATTAGAGAATATTTTAAACATAGAAAAATAATGCAAAACACCAATGAACTCATTACCTGTATTTACTTACTTCAGATAGTTCTGTCTTTTCTAAAGTCATAAAATTGCAGATAAATAGCTAGAGATCTATCTTCATGCCTTTGATCTTTTCAAACCCAGAAATAATTGCTGTTTGAAGGTTACTGTGTGTTATTCCCATGTAAGCATTTGTACTTCTGCTATTTGAATATGTACCCCCAAACAACATGTATGGTTATTTTGTAAATTTTGAAATTTATGTAGATGGCATCATACTGTTTATTTCCTCTTGGAACTTACTGTTTTCACTTATATTTGGTACACATAGCTCTAGAACACCCATTTTTACTGTCTTGAAATAGGTATTCACGCTCTTATTGATGGACAATCAGGCTGTTTCCATTTTTTTCTGGTTACACATAATGCTGCAGGGATAGATATATCTCCTTAATGTCTCCTTTTGTACACAGGTATATTTTTCAGGGGGTACTCCTTGAAATAGAATCATGAGATTTTAACATTTGCATTTTTTTCAACTTTACTAAGCATTGTAAATTGCTCTTCAAAGTGACTGTAACAGTGTATTCTCATTTTTAAAAGCATGAATTCCTGTTTTCCTAAATCCTCTAACTTTTTTTTTTTTTAAAGATTTTATTTATTTATTTGACAGAGAGAGAGACAGAGAGGGAGCACAAGCAGGGGGAGTGGGAGAGGGAGAAGCAGGCTTCCTGCGGAGCAGAGAGCCCGATGCGGGGCTCGATCCCAAGACCCTGGGACCGTGACCTGAGCCGAAGGCAGACGCTTAACAACTGAGCTACCCAGGCACCCCCTAAATCCTCTAACTTTTGTTGTTAATATATTTTTGTGGGTGTGAATAGTACTTTGTTCTAGATTGTATTTTCCTATTAAGATTGCTCATATTTTCATAATGGACATCTAGGATTCCTCTTATTTGAATTTCTTGTTCATAATCTTTACCTATTGTCTTATTGGATTATTTCTATTTTTCTTACTGAATGTAGGCCTTTATATATCCAAGCCATCAGTCTTTGTTAGAAATGCAAATTTTTGTCCTTCAATTATAATTTTGTTCTAGTCACTCTAGACATGCCATTATTTTTACTGCCATTGTGAATGATATCATCAGAAGCTCATTTTTTAAAAAGATTTTATTTATTTGATAGCATGCACACGCATAGAGGAACAGAGGGAGAGGGACAAGCAGACTCCGAGCTGAGCGTGGAGCCGAGGCAGGGCTCAATCTGACAACCCTGAGATCATGACCTGAGCTCAGATCAAGAGTCAGAGGATTAACTGACTGAGCCACCCCGGAGCCCCCAGAAACTGGTTTTTTAAATTTCTTGCTGCTTGAGTAAGGGAATGGTATTTGATTTTTAAAAGTATAGTTTTTTTTTTTTTTTTTAAAGATTTTATTTATTTGATAGAGAGAGACACAGTGAGAGAAGGAACACAAGCAGGGGGAGTGGGAGAGGGAGAAGCAGGCTTCCCACGGAGCAGGGAGCCCAATGCGGGGCTCGATCCCAGGACTCCGGGATCATGACCTGAGCTGAAGGCAGACACTTAACGACTGAGACACCCAGGCGCCCCTAAAAGTACAGTTTTATATGTAACAACTTTGCTGAAATCTGTTATTGTTATTATTTTTATGTGGATTTTTAAATTTAGATATTTTCCCTAAGAATATTGATAATTTTATTCCTTTCTCAATCTTATACCTATTTTTGTTGTCTTCTTAGATAGTGTCTCTTACAGTGCTAAATAAAAGTGATTGCGCAGGCATTCTTGTATTATTTCTGGCTTTTTCAAAGAGAATTCTAACATTTCACCATCAATTTTTATGTTTCCTAAAGATTTTTGTTTTATCATATAAAAAACTTGTCTTTTTACTTTAAAGTAGTAAATGATGTTGTATATTTCAAGATAATGAAGAGTGTTGAAATTATCAAATGTTTCTTCTGCATCTATCTCAATAGTATGGATGGATATGAAATTATAAAGCCCCAGCCTCTGACTATGGTAGTGGATGTAGAGCAAATAGAATCTTGAGGGTTTTGTTATTAGTTGTGAGAGAGGATGGACAGAAAATAGCTTTTGAAAGACACTCATGGTGCTGATTTAGGATAACTGGGTAAATGGTAGGGTCATTACTTGAATAGGGAATAGAAAGAGAATAGCAGTTTTTTTAGGAGTAGGCCTTGAGCTCACTTCAAGATTTGTTGAAACAGATGTATTTTGGTTGTTTAAAAGTTGATGTTCAGACTTTTGAATATAACTATTTAAAAAATGGACTCTTGAATGGACTCTTATTTAAAAATAAGTATGCCCTGGAGATAAAAATTTGTGATACGGTGATATCAAAGTGATAGTTAAAGCTGTAGGGGAGGAGGAAATGAGAGCTTGAAGAATTAGAACAGTAGAGGCTCTGTTTAAACCCCAGGAACCAAAACACATAAAGGACAGTATAGGAGGGACTCTCAGAGAAGTCTGAAAATAAGTCACTCCTAGGGAGTGTGATGTCAAGGAAGACTTAGGGAAAGGTTTCAATAAAAAAAAAAAAATAGCCATGTATATGAGCCAAATGCAGGGAAGTAATGAAAGATGGTTAGAAAGAGTTGACTTAATTTGGCAATTAGGAAATCACTGGTGCCTTTAACAGGAGTGTGGGAGTCAGACCCTGGATTGCAGTGGGATGAAGCTTTAGCAGGAAGTGAGGGACTGGAGGGGAAAAATGAAGACCTCTCTCTCAGGAAGCTTGGCAGTGAAGGGAAGGAGAGAGAGGAACATGCAAGTAAAAGAATGAAGAGAAGAATGATCCATTAAGAAGTAGTTGTAAGTTTCCCAGTGTTGGAATTGTCATATGGATGAAGCACTGGAGGTTAAATTTTACTTAAATGTGGTTGCTTTACTGGATGTGGGGAAGAGCTGATCAAGGTTGTATGACTGGTTAGTTTTAATGCAGAGTTGATCAGGTCTCTGTTTGCCTGCCTTTTGATCTTACTTGTTTTGTCCAAAGGCTCAGGATCATGCAAAAGAAACTCATATGAAACAAATTCAAGGGCTGGAGCCAATCCCTGTATAACAATGAGGTCCTTAAATAAGGGAAAACCTTTTTTTTTTTTTTTTTTAAAGATTTTATTTATTTGAGAGAGAGAGAATGAGAGACAGAGAGCATGAGAAGGAGGAGGGTCAGAGGGAGAAGCAGACTCCCTGCCGAGCAGGGAGCCCGATGCAGGACTCGATCCCGGGACTCCAGGATCATGACCTGAGCCGAAGGCAGTCGCTTAACCAACTGAGCCACCCAGGCGCCCGAAGGGTAAAACTTTTAGTAAATGTAAAACATAGGACAAAAATATTTTAAAGATTATTATGATAAACACTTTGGTGTCTTATTTGGCCTAACATATGCCAATGATCAACTGGATCTCTAATTTGGAAAAAAAAATAATCTAAATGCAAAAAAAAAAGTAGCTTTGCCTGTTTGGGATTGGATGTTCGGTTTATTTTGGTTATCATGATTCAGTAAAAGCTATTAAACCCACAGACTCTGCTAGTCTGTAATAGAGGAAGTTCTTGTCCCTGTTCTTGCTCCAACTTAGAATCAAAAGACAACCATATTCTAGATTCTGTTTATTCTGGCACAACTTAGTTCATTGGATTTGTTTCCAATTTAAATGGTATCTTTGCCAGGTGAAGTTGGTAATGATTAAACAAATTAAAAAATATGTCTTTAATCCAGTGAGATGCTTTCTATGTATTTAGCTATCATTTGAAAATTACTTTTTGATAGTATGGGTAAATTTTTTAAGTTGCCAAATTTAATTTTTATAGTTGAAATTAGCCAAAACTGCCAACGTAAGTTGGGCTGCAACAAACCAGTTCAGGGTTTCCATGGAAACATGATTTCATCCCATCTATGAAAACCCATTTTGTTTTTTCTTCTTTATCATGGAACTTGAATCTCTGCAATGTTTTTCCTGTGATTCCTGCTCCAAGAAAAAGAAAACAGGTTTCCAATTAGACAAATATTCATATTTGCCCATTAAAGTTTAACCCCAGGGGACATTTTTATTTAGGGAGATAAACAGTGGGCATAGCCTCAAATCTTTCCTGTTTAGTTATGACAATGACTATGCATTTTTTGTTATTTGTGTTTTGTATTTTTAAATACTTTGATCAACCTCCAGTTACAATTATTCCAAGTTATGTTAAAATTACTTCATACTTCTAATATCCTTATTATTGAGTGTCGAGCTGATTTAGAAATCTTCAGTGAAAGAGCTGTGACATTCTTCTTCATTTTTATTTTCTCCCCATGCCTACCCCAAAGTCTGATACAAACAGGTTCTCAATAAATGTTTATTGAGTCAGTTGATGGTACAGATACTGCATTGCCTTCTGTGGGCTTAGCATCATTAAGGACTCTGTGGAATACAGAAGACATATATAAGATACTTTCCTGTTTGTGATTAAGAATTTAGTGAGGGTAAAATTGAAATGTAAGTGCTTACTGCTATTTAACCTCACAAAGGCCAGACCTTTGCTATCTTATTTAATCTTCCTAATAGTCCTAGAAGGGCTGTGGTACTATACTAATTTTTCACATTAAAAAACTATGGCTTAGTTTGAGAACTTGCCCAGGCTAGTGATTGGTGACGAAGGTTTGAAAACCAGTCCTGCATGGACAAGTACACTTAGGAGTTGGGGGAGGTGATTCTTCTGCACATAAATCAGTAGTGACGTAGTAGATATTATTGGGTGTGAGGAGTTCAGACAAGGAAAGGTTATGTGGATGAGAGTGATAATGTAAATGAAAGCACTATGCATTCCATATAAGCAGCATGCATTTTTATTTCCTGTGATAGTTCTCCTTGAAAGAGAAAAATTACAGATTTGGGAAGATGATTATCATTATTCCACTTAAATGTTAAGTCTTTATCAGTGTGTCATTAGTCTAATAAATCTATAGTTTTTCCTATACCTAGAATGTCTTAGAGTAGGAACAGTTACTGTATTTGTAGCAAAACTATGCTATAAAATCTCATTAAGTTGTTAATATTAACTAAAGTAATAATATTTGGGGAGGGGCTATGTTCCTGACTCGCAGTTAACATTAGATAATATATCAGTGGTTATCTCTGAACAGCAGTCACAGATAACTATCACACTGATACCTCAAAATAAGAAAATAAGGATCCAGACCTTTAAAAATGAACCTAAGTATACAGTATGTAACAATTATATAAGGCTCCAAGGTACCATAAAGCTTTTCTAAGAAACCCTCTAGTATATCATAGCTATAGTTTGAATGTAAGAAATGTTAATGAAATGCTTAGTGCTAATTTTATTTGTTCTCTTAAGATTAATACTGATTTAGGAGTAAATTATTCAGGTTAGATCAAGTCTTTTAAATTCTCCAGGAGATTTGAATTGGTGCCATCTTTTTTTTTTTTTTTTTTTCAGTGCCCACTTGACAATTTCACAGTCTTTGAAACACTTCAAACTTGGTTAGAAAAATTAGAAAACTACTCATATAACATCATATTTGGAATTGCTGATGTAGGCATAAACATTCATTGGGTTTTGATAGAAGTGGCATAGATTGAGGTATTAGATTAACTAGGCAGCTTTAAATTAGTTTAATGTACATTCTGTATACAAATTCTTTGTTGATTATGTGTTACAAATATGTTGTCCAAAGGCATGGCTTGTGCTTTTATTATTTTTATATATTTTTTTTCTTTGAATAATTAAGAAGGTAAAGCAAACATAACCACCATGCTATTATCACACCCAATGTATTTTTTAAAATGGTGAATATCATCTAATATTCAGTCCATCTTCAATTTTCTGATTGTCTCAAAAATATCTACAGTTCGTTGTTTGTATCAGGATTCCAACAAAGTCTGCAACTGCATTTAATTGATGTATCTCTTAAGTCCCCTTACCTTTTTTTCATACCATTTATTTATTGATTGTACAATTTTTACTTTCTAGATTTTGCTGATTTCAATCTGTTGGTGTCATTTAACATATTCCCATATTTCTTAGAATTGAGTAGTTAAAGAGTTGAGTAGATTCAGGTTTTACTTTTTATTGGCTAAAAAATAATACACAAATGAAAATGTGCTTCTCCTGTTATGTCATGTTGGGAGGAACATGTCTTATTCTACTGTAATGATGCTAAGGTGGATGAGTGGGTTCAGGTGTAGTCAAGCCTGAGGCATCTGTCCTAATTTTCTCTCTGACCTTTTACCTAATAATATTAGCAGCCCTGGTGACCCTTGCCTAGATCCATTATTTCATTAGGAGTTGCAAAATGTGATTTTCTAATTCTGTTATTTTTCTGGCATTTATTAACTGTTGCTTCATCAACTGTTTTCTTACCCTGAAATACCATACATGTAGGAAAAGTAAGAAAATGCTTGATTCTCTTTATTTGTATACTAGCAACCGCCAAAGGTGACCCATGGTGTTTTTTGTATTGATATGAACTCCTAGGTTTAGCAAATTGTTTTACTTCAGTCCATTGTAGTTACTATTATTTTTTAAAGATCATATGGTTTCATTGTTACCCAAAAGGAGCCCTCAGTTTAGCTTGCCAGTCCTTTTGCTCTAATCCCAGTAGTTTTTGAGACTCTTGCTTGTTTTAAATGACAAGATTTCGGTCTCAAGTCTCAGGTACCCCAGATAGGGAATTTGCTGTTTTCCCAAAGAGCCCTGGTTCCTTTTAATGGAAAATGGTATTTAGAAACCACCATTGGGATGAACATAAAATGCTCATTTCTACTGATTTCCTTTACCCTGGCTCCTCTTTTGTCTATGCCATTTATTTTGTATTTATTATCCTGTATTGCTATTTAACTTTCCATATGCTTATGTTTTATTTTCTAAGGAGGCAAATGGGACATCCATAACTAGAACTCACACCTCATGACTTGTTATACACCATTCTTTTTGGTGTATTATCAATGAATTGGAAGACTAAGTAGCTGGAGAACAATTAGACCTGAGTTAGCTGTTAAAAATATTATTAGCTATCTCTTTGGGAATTGAGGTCTTTACTTTTCTAATACTTTGTCTTAAAAATTAGAGGTGAATCAAGAAGAAAGTTAGGCCAAATGTGTTAATATAAGAGGAATTTAGGGATAGAAAAAAGGGCTACATTTATAAGCACAGCTTAAATTACCAACAGAATCCCATGGCCTGATTTCTTTCAGGGGTTTTGTTGCATAAGCAAATAAATACCCCTTTCTCCATGTTCCTTGGTTATCTTTTACTGGTCTCATTTTGAATGATTACACAGACCTTATATTTTGTTGCTTGAGTATTCAGAAGCTGCCATGGCCAGATGGGATTTTAAACCATTCCATCAAACTACTGACAACCAAGTTACTGCCCTTCATTTTGTCTGGTGTGGCTTTAATGGATGCTATGTAATGTACTTTAACATGAATCAAGAAAGTAGTCACTCTGCAGTGTGAAAGTAAACTCTGCAATGTATAAAATAATAGCATCTTTGAATCTGTTAGCCTGTCTATAAGATAGGGATTTATAATTACCTGTCTACCCTACCACTCCAGATGGTCGTTTAGAGAAATATAACCAATGTCATTTGTTTAGATATCCACAAACTGTTACACACCATCAAGGTGGCATTGATTAATTATATATTTTGGGGGGCTTGATTGGACCTATGAAATTCCAAAAGTTATAACTATGGTTCTGTTGTTTTAATGATAACTCAAGCAAACCAAACTCTACTACATACATCTATACATGAATTAATTCTTAATTCTTTTTCTGGTTGCCAGCATTTTGCTCTTCTTAAATTTTATCTGTCCCACTTAGTGCTTCCTTCTATCAAAATGTCAGAAATATAGAACACAGTAGATGTATAGGTGTTTGTGTGCATGAAAGTGTGAGGACCGGAGTTTGTTTCTCCACCTTTTCCTGTCTTACAATTGAGTTAAAAGACAGAGCCTATAAATAAGCATGAGTGTTAGTGTCTCAGGAGGGGACTATTTTTGGTCTTCTGTTTCATTTGAAGGTTTTATGGCCAAGCACAGCAACCAAATTTTGAGATGACATCTTTCTTGACAGTCCCTTATTTTGAAAATTCCTGGTGGTTCGTCATGCTGATTCCCATGCCTTTACCATTGACCCACTGCAAGGGACATTAATTACAAGGAGACAAGGAATTTGCTTTCATTTGCATCCACTGCTCACAGAAATTTACTATAAGGGTTATTTTTACTTATTTTTATTTTTATTATTTTTTGGCGGGGAGGGGCAGAGGTAGAGGGGGAGAGAGAGAATCTTAAGCAGGCTCCACGCTGGGCAAACTGAGATCATGACCTGAGGTGAAATCAAGAGTCTGATGCTTAACTCACTAAGCCACCCAGGTGCCCCAGTAGTTGTTTTGATTTTAGTAAAATATCAGAGACTGTGACAGTAGAATATGATACAACACAAAGGGTAAAGAAATGGAAGAGATATGAAAAGTAAAAAAGGATAATAATTGAACAATTGATCTCTCTCTTGCTTTCTCTGAAGAATCAACTGTTAAAATCTATAAAGCTCTTTGATTTGGGAAGTGAGATGATACACTAAATGTGTAAAGCCTGATCGTGAGACACCCATGCTTAAAACCCTCCATTGGATTCACTTTGCATTTAGGGAAGACAGTTCTAAATTTAACATACTTCATGTGCTCCTTGGTACTTCATTTTAGCTCTTGCCGTATTTTGCTCTTGCTCTTACGCTCATGCTTCACTGACCTTTCTTCTCTTCATAGAACTAGCCAAACTTATTCCATCCGCACAAGGGAAAGTTTGTCTTCCATTCTGGGCAAGGATGGCTCCTTCACGTGACTCAACTGTCAGCCCAAATGGCATCTTTTTAGAGGCCTCCTTTGACTTCTAGATCTAAAGGAGCCCTTCCTCTCCTGGCCCCAAGTTCTACATTACTGTTTGTATTTCTTCAAAGCACCTAACATTATATGAAATTCTCTCACTCAGTTATTTAGTCTCTGGAGCAGGAACGACATGAAAGCCAATTCCTTATCTAGTTTGGTCACTTCTGAATTCTCAGAACCTTTGGGTCTGAGGCTTATTGGAGCGCATGTGACAGGGAGGCCATGCTACCTAAGCAAGCCTTGTTTTCTTCACCACTTACCAAGATTAAATGAAGTGTTGTCTCAAGCATTGTAAACTCTGTATTTTTGTTATCACAATCATGAGGTGAGAGAATATGGATCATTATTTCTGTAGTTGAGAGGATGATTATAGATCATCAATTTCCTTTTTTTTTTCCGAACATTATAAGAAAGCTATTAAATTGTAGTTAGTGGTGGTGGTAAATCTATAAGCTAGATTGTTTGGTGTGCATTTAGCTGTGTATATCTACATTAGCAGAGGAGCATGGTTTAAATTCCTACATTCCTACATTCTGTTAAAAGTAATTCCCTCTTTTCTCATTATCTATTAAGAATTATTATTTTTATTTTTTTAATTCTTATGTTAATCCCCATACATTACATCATTAGTTTTAGATGTAGTGTTCCATGATTCATTGTTTGTGCATAACACCCAGTGCTCCATGCACAACGTGCCCTCCTCAATACCCACCACCAGGCTAACCCATCCTCCCACCCCGCTCCCCTCTAGAACCGTCAGTTTGTTTTTCAGAGTCCATCGTCTCTCATGGTTCGTCTACCAAGAATTATTTATATAGCATTAAAAGGTTACATTTTTCCAACACAGATTTTTCCATGTGTAAAGGTGGCACATGAGCCCCTCTCTGAGTAGCAAATCTTTACACATATTTGCTTGTGGAGATTCTCTGAGTAATGCTTTCCTATTTGGGATTGCTAACTTATTTCTCTACCAGGAGAATAGGAACTGTAGGAGTTTTAAATTTTTCTATATGTATAATTTTTGCAATATCTTATACCAGATTTCTAGAACTTTGGTATACATTAGCATATGGATATGGGAAGCTTTTTATTTTTTTTATTTTTTGAAATGTTTGGTCCCTTGCTCTAAACCTGAAGCTATTGGGTAGGGCTAGGGCATCCATGTGTTTAACAAACTCCCCAGGTGATTGAAGTAAATGTTAAAATTTGGTATGCCTCAGTTTATATGCATTGCACTTAAGCATATGTACAATGAAATAGTTATAAAATACATTTATGAAACATACCAGTTATGTTTCCAAGGTTAAATAACACGACAGTAACATATATTTAATGCCCTTTTCATGTGGTCTACTTGAATGGTTGCCAATCTAGAATTTAATAAAATTAGACAATTAACTTTAGCCCAAGAATTCTGAAGGAATTAGAAACTACATAGAAATAATGAAGATGACTATGGTAGAGGGGGAAAATAACTTTGAGGCTTTTGGGGAAGAAGTTAGTCAATATTTATTAGCACACATTATTGCCATAAAACAGCACATCCTGGTGATGACTCACCAAAAATGCCTCTCACTGACATTTTTGGCCTTTATAGCTCTTTGTCCAGAGGGGACAGCCTAATGTGAAAAACAACAGTGATGATACTGAATTGATTGTTTTTCATTGAGGTATAATTTTTATACAACAAATTATACAGTTGTCAAGCTATAAGTTTAATGGCCTTAGACAAATTTATACACCTGAACATCTTCACTGCAAATGTAGGATATTTCTCTGACCCAGCCAGTTTACTTTTGCCACTTTACAGTTGAATTCTTTCATCTAAGGCAAATGTTTCCTAATTTCTAACACCATAGATTGGTTTTGTTATTTGGGACTTCATAAAACTAGAATCATGTTTTATGTGTTGGTTTTTTTTTTTTTTTTTAAAGATTTTATTTATTTATTTGAGAGAGAATGAGATAGAGCATGAGAGGGGGGAGGGTCAGAGGGAGAAGCAGACTCCCCACCGAGCAGGGAGCCCGATGCGGGACTCGACCCAGGGACTCCAGGACCATGACCTGAGCCGAAGGCAGTCGCTTAACCAACTGAGCCACCCAGGCGCCCTTATGTGGTTTTTTTTTTTGTGTTTGGCTTCTTAAGTTGAATATATCTAAAATTTGTTCACGTGTTGGGTGTAACAGTAGTTCATTATTTTTTTGTTATTGTGTGTCATTTCATTATGTGAATATACCGCACAACTTATTTATCTATTCTCCTGTTGCTAGCATTTGAGTCATTTTTAGTTTGGGACGATTATGAATAAAACTATAAACATCATTAAAGTCTTTATAGGCACAAGTTTTCATTTCTCTAGGTTATATACCTAGCAGGGGAATTGCTGGTCATAGTTTAACTTTCTAAGAGACTGACCCTAACAATTCTCTAAAGTGGTTATTTCATTTTCCCACCAGCAATGTATGAATTCCAATTTTTCCACATAGTCTCAAAAACATTTGATATTGTCAATTTTCAATTTTAGCCATTTTAGTGGGTGTGAAATGTTATCTTGTTGTGGTCTTAACATTCATTTCTCTGATGACTAATGATGAGTGCTATTTAATATGTTGGCCATTTCTGTATCTCCCTATGTAATGTGTCTGCTCAAGACTTTTACCCATTTAAAAAAAATGTTTTCTTTTTTATTGTTGATTTTTAGGAAGTTTTTTTTTTTCCCCAAGAATTATTTTTTTTAGGGGCACCTGAGTGGCTCAGTCATTAAGCATCTGCATTCGGCTCAGGTCATGATCCCAGGGTCCTGGGATTGAGCCCCGCATTGGGCTCCCTGCTCAGCTGGAAGCCTGCTTCTCCCTCTCCCACTCCACCCGCTGGTGTTCCCTCTCTTGCTGTGTGTGTCTCTGTCAAATAAATAAATAAATAAAATCTTTAAAAAAAATTATTTAAAAAAAATTTATTTTTTAAAAAATATTTTGTTGAACTATAATTGACATAAATACCCTCTTAGTTTTAGGTATATATCACAGTGATTCAATATTTTTGTACATTACAAAATGATCCCCATGATAAGTGTAGTTACCATCTGTCACCATGCACAGTAATTACTGTGTCATTGACTATATTCCTATGCTGTTATATCCTGTGACTGACTGACTTTGTAACTGGAGGTTTGCACCTCTTAATCCCCTTCTATTTCACCTGCCCCTCAACCCCATCCTCATCTGGTTACCAGCAATTTATTTCCTGTATCTATCAGTCTGTTTCTGTTTTGTTTATTCATTTGTTTTGTTTTTTAGATTCCACATATAAATGGAATATATGGTATTTGTCTTTCTTTGACTGACTTATTTCACTTAGCATAATAACCCTCTAGGTCCATCCATGTCATCACAAATGGAAGATTTTATTTTATTTTTTATGGCTGAGTAATACTGTAAGAGTTTAAAAAATGTATATATTCTGGGTGTGGGTCATTTTTTATAAGTATTTTTTTGGGGAATATTGGCTTGTCTCTCTCTCTTTTTTTAATCAGAGAGAGAGAGAGAGAGTGTGAGCTCAGGAATGGCAGGCAGAAGGAGAAGCAGGCAGCAGACCGAGGGAGAAGCCAGGGCCTTAGGATCATGACCTGAGCCAAAGGCAGCCACTTAACCACCTGAGCCATTCAGGCGTCCCTATTAGCTTGTATCCTTAATGGTGTTTTTTGAGGAACTGAAATGTTCAATTTTGGTGAAATCTAATGTATCCATGTTTAAAATTGCTAGTAGTTTTTGTGTCCTAAGAAAATTTGCCTACTCCCAAGGTCATGAAGATATTCTCTTAAATTTTCTTTTAGAAGCATAACAGTTTTAGCTTTTACATCTAGATCTATGCTTTATCTAATTTTTGTATGTGCAATGAGATGGGGTCAAGGATCATTTTATTGTGTTTATCCAGTTGATCCAGCACCATTTATTGGAAAGACTTTCCTATTCAATTACCTTGACACTTTTATTGAAAATCAGTTGACCATGTAAGTGTGGGTCTATTTCTGAACTCTCTTGGGTTTCATTCTGTGTTTATCCTACACCAATAGCATACTTTCTTTATTACTGGAGCTTTATAGTAAGTCAAAATCAGGTAGTATAAATTCTCCAATTTAGTTCTTCTTAATCAAGATTGTTCTTTATTGAAGATTGTTCTTCATTTAAGGTTTTTCTAATTCAAAATCATTTGCATTTTATATAATTTTAGAATAAGTTTGTCACTTTCTTTTAAAACTATGCTGGGATTTTGATCAGGATTGTGTTGAATTTATAGGTCAATTTAACAAGGATGGACATGTAACCAATACAGAGTCTTTTTTTTAAAGATAGATTATTTATTTAATTTATTTATTTAATTAATTTATTTATAGAGCATGAGCTGGGGGAAGGGCAGAGGGAGAGGAAGAGAGAGAATCCCAAGCAGACTCTGTGCTGAGTGCAGAGCCCGACTTGGGACTTGATCTCATGACCCTGAGATCATGACTTGAGCCAAAATCAAAAGTTGGTTGCTTAACTGACAGAGCTACCCAGGTGCCCCTACTGAGTCTTTAATTTATGAATGTAGATCTTTACGTGCTTTCTTTAATTTCTTTCAACAGTGTATTATATGTTTAGTATAGAGGTCTTTCATATTTTTCATTAGGTTTATGATGTTTTTGATACTATTAAATATAATATTACATTCTCTCCCCCTGCCCAGTTTTGTTGCTAGTATATAGATATGCTTAAAAAAAAAAAACCCTATTACCCATGTGTCTTGTGACCTTGCTAAAATGACTTACTGGTTTTACTAATGTTTTGGTAGATTTCAAAAAGTTTTCTATGTAGAAAATCATGTTGTCTATAAATAGTTATAGTTTTTTTGTTTAAAGATTTTATTTATTTATTTGAGACAGAGAGAATGAGAGACAGAGAGCATGAGAGGGAGGAGGGTCAGAGGGAGAAGCAGACACCCTGCCGAGCAGGGAGCCCGATGCGGGACTCGATCCCGGGACTCCAGGATCATGACCTGAGCCGAAGGCAATCGCTTAACCAACTGAGCCACCCAGGCGCCAAAATAGTTATAGTTTTATTTTTTCCTTTATAGGCTTTATATCTTTTATTTTTCATTTTGAATATGGCAGTGGCTAGGACTCTGTGTACATTTTTGTGAGAATATGTCTGACTTCTTACCAATATGGGGGAGAAATTGTCAGCTTTCACCATTTGGTTATGATGTTAGCTGTTGATTTTTCATACATGGCATTCATCATGTTGAAGAAGTTCCCTTCTATTTATAGTTTGCTGAGAATTTTACCATGAATGGGTGTTAAATTTTGTTAAATGCCTTTGATGTATAAATTGAGATCTTCATTGATTTTTCTTTTTGAGTCTCTTCTTATAGTAAATCACATCAGTTGAGTTTTGAATGTTAAACCAATCTTGCATCTCTGGGATAAACTTTACTTGGTAATGATCTTTTTTATATATTGTTAGATTTAATTTGCTAATATTTTATGCATTTTTACATCCTTTTTCATGGGATAATGGACAATAGTTGTCTTAACTTGTAATATCTTTGTCTAGTTTTCTATTAGGGTTACATTGGCCTGATACAAAAAGTTGGGGAGAGTTCATTTCACCTCTGTTTTTTAATTTCATGTCATGAAATATTTTGGTTAGTATTTTTTTTCCTTAAATGTTTGATAGAAATTACTGGTGAAACTATCTGGATCTGGAGGGGGTTTTTTGTTTTTGTTTTTTTTTATGGGAAAATTTTTGTTTAAACATTTGATTTCTCTAATAGAGAATTTCAATTGAGACCAGTCTCTATAGGTAGTGTGTTCTGGAATTTTGTTTATTTCATCTGTCTACTTATTTTTTTAATGTCTGTAGGGTCTGTAGTGGCATCCCTTATTTCAATATTGACCCATGTAATTTATGTTTTCTGTTTTATTTCTTGGTTATTCTTGCTAGGATTTCTAAGAATGTTCATTTGTTCAAAGAATTTACTTTTTTTCAGTTTTCTATTTCATCAGTTATTTTTTTCTTTTATTTTACTTTAATTTGTTTTATGGTCCATACATTCTTTGAAAAATGCTTTTTAAAGTTTTTCTTTAAGTCATCTCTACACCCCACGGGGAACTTGAACTCACAACCCCAAGATTAAGAGTTGGATGCTCCTCTGACTGAGGGTGTTAAAATGTAACATTTTGATTTGAATTTTTTTTAGTTCCCATTTTTTGCTCCATGTATTCTGAAGCTTTATTATTAGATGTCTACACATTTAGAATTTTTATCTTTCTGATCTACCCTTTATATTACCATGAAATTTCCATCTAAAATTTGAACTCTTGTCCTTCTGTATGCAATATTTTTTCTCTGGCTGGTTTTAAGAATTTTCTCTTTTATTTTGATACTGATTGAGTATGATGTACCTAGGTATGACTCACTTTTTATCTTGCTTGGGGTTTGTTGAACTTCTTTGATCTGATTGTTGGTAGCTTTTGTCAATTTAGAAAATCTTTGGCTATTGTATTTTCAGGTATTTCAAATATTCACTTTCTCCATTCCATCTGAAAAGCTAATGGCTTGTATGCTAAATCAAGACCAGTTGATACTGTTCTATAGATTTCAGATGCTCTGTTCCTTTTATCATTCTCTCCCAACCCCCTTTTGGGTTTCATTTTGGGTAATTTCTATTGACATCTTTAAGTTTACTAATCCTTTCCTCTGATGTATGGAGGTAAGCCCCTTGTATGAATTATTTTTTTGATATATATTTTATGGCAAGCATTTCACCTTGTATCTTTTTTTAAGGTTTCCATCTCTCCTGAAATTTCTCATATTTTTGCCCATTGTTGTCCATCTTATTCATTAGATCCTTTAACATATTTATGATAACATTTTACAGGCCCTGTTTGATATTTCTGATATTTAGATCTCTCTGGATCTGCTTATACTGAACATTTTAATCCTGATCAGACATCAGATTTTTCTTGCTTTTTCTCGTATCTTGGCAGACCCCTGGGAGATTTCTTTCAGCTTGTCAGTATGGTTTCCACCTTTTTGTATTTCCAAATTTTATTTTTCTCTCTTGTCCTTCGTTTGGCTTTCTGCTTTTTGAGATATCTCTCTCCACTGTGGTGAAGGACTAGAGTGCCTTGGAGGGACTTTTCTCAGTTCTTTTGCTTCTCCCCCAGGCTTCAGCAAGCCAAAGATTTGTACTTGAGCAATTCTGTGGGTTACCTGAACAGGGGGAGGAAGGTACAAGATCTCTCTTGCTGTTTTATAGTGCTCTCAATTTTCTCTGTATTACTTGTCTGTTCCATGTACTCTGTTAAGGCTCATGGGGAAGAATTACTGGGTGGGGGCATACTCATTCTGTGGCTGGGACCCTGCAGGACTCTAGTCTGTCACACAAGCTTTGGTTGGTTTCTCCCGTGCTGTGCAGATTCCTGCTTCTCCTGAGGAGTATTCCCTTTCTGCTAGGGATGAAATCAGCCCAGAATCTCTTCTATCTTATAAAGGATTAATAATTTTTGGAACTTTGCTCATTTAGGTTTCTTTAAATCCTGTCTTTTCTATTGCATTTAAAAGACTACAGTTTTATAGTTTATCTGGCATGTTCTTATTAGTGGGAGTGATAGTCTCTAGCAACTTTCCACATTCTAACCAGAGGTAAAGTCCTTGGACTAACTTAGAAGACATATTAAAATCATATAACTGAGTTTATGAATCAAATAAAATAGATCTTAGTGCTTATAATTACACCCCATTAAAAGATTAAATGTTATCACTTAGCTTTATTACATAAATATTTTAACCAAATACCCTTTAAGTGTTTCTTAAATGCAAACCCATTTTTTAGAGAAAAATGTTTGCTACCATTAAGATAATGAAAAGAATGTGGTAAAGCTCTACAGGCCATGCCCGAGGAGGAATTCTAGTAAGTATTTTGAGCAAAGCCTAAAGTTTTAGAAAAGTTTATACTTTTCCAAGATAATTATGAATTAAAAGACATGGTTTTCTTCAGCTCCTAGTCATTGTCCTCTTGCATTAATGTATTTGAAATATGGCTATTTTATTTTTATTTTTTCACTTACTTAAATTCAATTAACATATGGTATATCATTAGTTTCAGATGTAAAGTTCAGTAATTCCTCAGTTGCATATAACACCCAGTGCTCATTACATCATGTGCCCACTTTAATGCCCATCACCCAGTTACCCCATCCCCCACCCACCAGCAACCCTCAGTTTATTTCCTATAGTTAAGAGTTTCTTATGGTTTCTCTCCCTCTCTGATTTTGTCTTATTTTATCTTTCCCTCCCTTCCCCTATGATCGTCTGTTTTGTTTCTTAAATTCCACACGAGTGAAGCCATATGATAATTGTCTTTCTCTGATTGACTTATTTTGCTTAGCATAATACCTTCCAGTTCCATCCATGTCGATGCAAATGGTAAGATTTCATCCTTTCTGTTGGCTGAGTAATATTCCATTGTGTGTGCGTGTGTGCGTCTATATATATACACATCACATCACATCTTTATCCATTCCTCTGTTGATGGACATCTGGGCTCTTTTCATAGTTGGACTGTTATGGACATTGCTGCTATAACATTAAGGTACAGTTTCCCCTTTGAATCACTACATTTGTATCTTTGGGGTAGGTACCTAGTAGTGCAATTGCTGAGTCATAGGGTGCTCTATTTTAACGTCTTGAGGAACCTCCTTATTGTTTTCCAGAGTGGCTGTACCAGTTTGCATTCCCACCAACAGTGTAAGAGGGTTCCCCTTTCTCCACATCCTTGCCAACATTTGTTGTTTCTTGTCTTGTTAATGGTAGCCATTCTGACTGGTGTGAGGTGGTATCTCATTGTGGTTTTGATTTATATTTCCCTGATGCCAAGTGATGTGGAGCATTTGTTCATGTGTCTGTTGGTCATTTGTATGTCTTCTTCAGAGAAATGTCTCTTCATGTCTTCTGCCCATTTTTTGACTGGGTTATTTGTTTTTTGGGTGTTGAGTTTGATAAGTTCTATATAGATCTTAGATACTAGCCCTTTATTGGATATGTCATATCTTCTCCCATTCCATAGGTTGCCTTTTAGTTTTGTTGACTGTTTCCTTTGCTGTGCAAAAGCTTTTTATCTTGATGAAATCCCAATAGTTCATTTTTGCTTTTGTTTCACTTGCCTTTGGAGACAGTGTCCAGCAAGAAGTTGCTGTGGCTGAAGTTAAGGAGATTGTGCCTGTGTTCTCCTCTAGGATTTTAATGGATTCCTGTCTCACATTTGGGCCTTCCATTCATTTTGAGTTTATTTTTGTGTATGCTGTAAGAAATTGCTCTAGTTTCATTCTTCTGCATGTGGCTGTCCAATTGTCCCAACACCATTTGTTGAAGAGATTGTCTTTTTTCCATTGGATATTCTTTCCTGCTTTGTCAAAGGTTAGTTGACCATAGAGTTGAGGGTCCACTTCTGGGTTCCCTATTCTGTTCCATTGATCTGTGTGTCTTTTTGTGCCAGTACCATACTGTCTTGATGATTACAGCTTTGTTACACAGCTTGAAGCCCAGAATTGTGATGTCACCAGCTTTGGTTTTCTTTTTCAACATTCCTTTGGCTACTTGGTGTCTTTTCTGGTTCCATACAAATCTTAGGGTTATTTGTCCCAGTTTTGTGAAAAATATCAATTGTATTTTGATAGGGATTGCATTGAATGTGTAGGATAGATATTTTAACAATATTTATTCTTCTGATCCATGGCATGGAATGTTTTTCCATTTCTTTGTGTCTTCCTCAGTTTCTTTCATGAGTGTTCTAGAGTACAGATCCTTGACCTCTTTGGTTAGGTTTATTCCTAGGTATCTTATGGTTTTTTTGGTGCAACTGAAAATGGGATCGATTCCTTAATTTCTCTTTCTTCTGTCTCATTGTTAATATATAGAAATGCCACTGATTTCTTTGCATTGATTTTATATCCTGCCACGTTGCTGAATGAGATCTAGCAATTTTTGGGTAGAGACTCTTGGGTTTTCTACGTAAAGTATCATGTCATCTGTGAAGAGCGCAAGTTTGACTTCTTCTTTGCCAGTTTGGATGCCTTTTATTTCTTTTTGTTGTCTGATTGCTGAGGCTAGGACTTTAGTACTATGTTGAACAGCAGTGGTGAGGGTGGACATCCCTGTCATGTTCCTGACCTTAGGGGAAAAGCTCTCAGTGTTTCCCCATTGAGAATGATATTCGCTGTGGGCTTCTCATATATAGCTTTTACGATATTGAGGTATGTTCCCTTTATCCCTACACTGTGAAGAGTTTTAATCAAGAAAGGATGCTGTATTTTGTCAAATGTTTTTTCTGCATCATTTGAGAGGATCATATGGTTCTTGTCCTTTATTTTATTAAAATACGGCTATTTTAGACATATAAATTATTCTAAGGCCAGTAAAAACTCCAACTGAGTATTACAATGAAAAAATTTAAACTTATAACGGTTAGGGGTTAGGTATTTGTCTTTATTTTTCTAATGTTTTTAACTTTCCTTTTTTCTCTTTTTTCTTTTTAGGAATCCTAAAACCAAAATATTAGAACGAAAACAGAAGCATGGCTCACCATATTTCATTTCTTTGGATAGTTTTGGTCCTGCTTCTTCAGAATTCTGTATTAGCTGAAGATGGGGAAATAAGATCAAGTAAGAACTATCAATGTTTTTGTTACCAACAAATTGATTGTGGAAATTAAATTAGGGGAGCTCAAGCAGTTCTTTTAAGGACCTTATTCTTTCTGTCTTTGATGCTCTAATTCCCTAAAATGAAATGAATTGCTATGTTACATATTAACTGAGAGGAAAACCTTCTATCAGAGTTAATTTTGAGAAAATTCCCTGGTAATTGTTTCTTCTCTTTTAACCACCAGGCTTTGGAATAAATGGTCTGCTATTGAGTTTATGCTCAGCCATTTAGAGTTTAGTGTTATGGAGATTAAGTACCTACCTCATTGGGTTATTAGGACCATCCTATGAGGTTATCGCATAGAGATAATGAGATAATCCATGTAAACAGGATAACGCATATTAATGGCTTAGCACAATGACATCTCAGTAGATGGTGACTATTATTTTGATTGTGTATAGGAGAGCTTGCATTAGAGAAGGAGAGCTATATTGCACTTCTGCTACCCAGGCCATTATTTACAGATATCATTTCTTTTAAAAAAGTTGGCTTATGATCATATTTTAAAATGCATAAACACCATACTGTAAATTTTTTTTTTTAGTTCTTGATTTTATTTATTTATTTTTTTATTCTTATGTTAATCCCCATACATTACATCATTAGTTTTAGATGTAGTGTTCCATGATTCATTGTTTGTGCATAACACCCAGTGCTCCATGCAGAATGTGC